>NC_053393.1:107029598-107258590 GCF_905171765.1 Bufo bufo | reverse complement strand
CTAAAAGGATGACGACAGCCAGCCAGAGGTGCATCCCAACACAATGACCACCCTGGAGTAATCCCCGGTGAAATCACGCTTTTAGGGCATTGACTCTTCTTGTAGGAGTGGTGCTCAAACTGCTAGGGTGCATCTGTGGGACCCTCTTTCAGAGATGATGTCCTCCACCCAACTCTCAAAAAGCTGAGGGGTCTTCAGGAGAGGTGGGCAGTCGAGCTGGGCTATCAGACGGTCAACTCTGTAGCTGTGATGTCATCCTTCCTACAAAATGGACATGTCCACACCCTTAACTAGAATTATAACATATTAATCTTTTCTAGGTAATCATTGAATGTTATATCAATAAAGAGAAGCAGGAAAGTGGAAAGAAACCAGACATGAGACAAAACCCTGATAATGATTGATGCTAGAAATCAGAGTTACTTCTTTCCTTTCACATTTTCTCCTATTTTGATCATTACATTATCACTCATATATGCATTTCTCATTGATTTATTAGCTAACTATCTGTCCTAGCTGTTTAGAAAAGGCCCCTTAAATTGCATGTACTGCATGAAGTATCTAGATAAGCTGTATACATCATGTGATATTAGATATCCCTTCCTGACCACCTCATAGTTGTCATTTCATCTAAACATTCCCACTTCTTTATGGGGTTATTGACAGCACTTACTTCATTATCTACCTAAAAGGATGACGACAGCCAGCCAGAGGTGCATCCCAACACAAGGACCACCCCGGAGTAATCCCCGGTGAAATCACGCTTTTAGGGCATTGACTCTTCTTGTAGGAGTGGTGCTCAAACTGCTAGGGTGCATCTGTGGGACCCTCTTTCAGAGATGATGTCCTCCACCCAACTCTCAAAAAGCTGAGGGGTCTTCAGGAGAGGTGGGCAGTCGAGCTGGGCTATCAGACGGTCAACTCTGTAGCTGTGATGTCATCCTTCCTACAAAATGGACATGTCCACACCCTTAACTAGAATTATAACATATTAATCTTTTCTAGGTAATCATTGAATGTTATATCAATAAAGAGAAGCAGGAAAGTGGAAAGAAACCAGACATGAGACAAAACCCTGATAATGATTGATGCTAGAAATCAGAGTTACTTCTTTCCTTTCACATTTTCTCCTATTTTGATCATTACATTATCACTCATATATGCATTTCTCATTGATTTATTAGCTAACTATCTGTCCTAGCTGTTTAGAAAAGGCCCCTTAAATTGCATGTACTGCATGAAGTATCTAGATAAGCTGTATACATCATGTGATATTAGATATCCCTTCCTGACCACCTCATAGTTGTCATTTCATCTAAACATTCCCACTTCTTTATGGGGTTATTGACAGCACTTACTTCATTATCTACCTAAAAGGATGACGACAGCCAGCCAGAGGTGCATCCCAACACAAGGACCACCCCGGAGTAATCCCCGGTGAAATCACGCTTTTAGGGCATTGACTCTTCTTGTAGGAGTGGTGCTCAAACTGCTAGGGTGCATCTGTGGGACCCTCTTTCAGAGATGATGTCCTCCACCCAACTCTCAAAAAGCTGATGGGTCTTCAGGAGAGGTGGGCAGTCGAGCTGGGCTATCAGACGGTCAACTCTGTAGCTGTGATGTCATCCTTCCTACAAAATGGACATATCCACGCCCTCAACTAGGAATATAACATATTAATCATTTACAGGCAATAATTGAATGTTATATCAATAGAGGAGAAGCAGGAAAGTGGAAAGAAACCAGACATGAACCAAAACCCTGATAATGATTGATACAAGAAATCAGAGTTAATTCTTTCCTGCAACATTTTCTCCTCTTTTGATCATTACATTATCACTCATATATGCATTTCTCATTTATTTATTAGCTAACTATCTGTCCTAGCTGTCTAGAAAAGGCCTCTTAAATTGAATGTACTGCATAAAGTATCTAGATAAGCTGTATACATTGGGGAATGTTAGATATCCCCTTCCTGACCACCTCATAGTTGCTATTTCATCTGAACATTCCCGCTTCTTTATGGGGTTATTGACAGCACTCACTTCATTATCTACCTAAAAGGATGACGACAGCCAGCCAGAGGTGCATCCCAACACAATGACCACCCTGGAGTAATCCCCGGTGAAATCACGCTTTTAGGGCATTGACTCTTCTTGTAGGAGTGGTGCTCAAACTGCTAGGGTGCATCTGTGGGACCCTCTTTCAGAGATGATGTCCTCCACCCAACTCTCAAAAAGCTGAGGGGTCTTCAGGAGAGGTGGGCAGTCGAGCTGGGCTATCAGACGGTCAACTCTGTAGCTGTGATGTCATCCTTCCTACAAAATGGACATGTCCACACCCTTAACTAGAATTATAACATATTAATCTTTTCTAGGTAATCATTGAATGTTATATCAATAAAGAGAAGCAGGAAAGTGGAAAGAAACCAGACATGAGACAAAACCCTGATAATGATTGATGCTAGAAATCAGAGTTACTTCTTTCCTTTCACATTTTCTCCTATTTTGATCATTACATTATCACTCATATATGCATTTCTCATTGATTTATTAGCTAACTATCTGTCCTAGCTGTTTAGAAAAGGCCCCTTAAATTGCATGTACTGCATGAAGTATCTAGATAAGCTGTATACATCATGTGATATTAGATATCCCTTCCTGACCACCTCATAGTTGTCATTTCATCTAAACATTCCCACTTCTTTATGGGGTTATTGACAGCACTTACTTCATTATCTACCTAAAAGGATGACGACAGCCAGCCAGAGGTGCATCCCAACACAAGGACCACCCCGGAGTAATCCCCGGTGAAATCACGCTTTTAGGGCATTGACTCTTCTTGTAGGAGTGGTGCTCAAACTGCTAGGGTGCATCTGTGGGACCCTCTTTCAGAGATGATGTCCTCCACCCAACTCTCAAAAAGCTGATGGGTCTTCAGGAGAGGTGGGCAGTCGAGCTGGGCTATCAGACGGTCAACTCTGTAGCTGTGATGTCATCCTTCCTACAAAATGGACATATCCACGCCCTCAACTAGGAATATAACATATTAATCATTTACAGGCAATAATTGAATGTTATATCAATAGAGGAGAAGCAGGAAAGTGGAAAGAAACCAGACATGAACCAAAACCCTGATAATGATTGATACAAGAAATCAGAGTTAATTCTTTCCTGCAACATTTTCTCCTCTTTTGATCATTACATTATCACTCATATATGCATTTCTCATTTATTTATTAGCTAACTATCTGTCCTAGCTGTCTAGAAAAGGCCTCTTAAATTGAATGTACTGCATAAAGTATCTAGATAAGCTGTATACATTGGGGAATGTTAGATATCCCCTTCCTGACCACCTCATAGTTGCTATTTCATCTGAACATTCCCGCTTCTTTATGGGGTTATTGACAGCACTCACTTCATTATCTACCTAAAAGGATGACGACAGCCAGCCAGAGGTGCATCCCAACACAATGACCACCCTGGAGTAATCCCCGGTGAAATCACGCTTTTAGGGCATTGACTCTTCTTGTAAGAGTGGTGCTTAAACTGCTAGGGTGCATCTGTGGGACCCTCTTTTAGAGATGATGTCCTCCACCCAACTCTCAAAAAGCTGAGGGGTCTTCAGGAGAGGTGGGCAGTCGAGCTGGGCTATCAGACGGTCAACTCTGTAGCTGTGATGTCATCCTTCCTACAAAATGGACATGTCCACACCCTTAACTAGAATTATAACATATTAATCTTTTCCAGGTAATCATTGAATGTTATATCAATAAAGAGAAGCAGGAAAGTGGAAAGAAACCAGACATGAGCCAAAACCCTGATAATGATTGATGCTAGAAATCAGAGTTACTTCTTTCCTTTCACATTTTCTCCTATTTTGATCATTACATTATCACTCATATATGCATTTCTCATTGATTTATTAGCTAACTATCTGTCCTAGCTGTTTAGAAAAGGCCCCTTAAATTGCATGTACTGCATGAAGTATCTAGATAAGCTGTATACATCATGTGATATTAGATATCCCTTCCTGACCACCTCATAGTTGTCATTTCATCTGAACATTCCCACTTCTTTATGGGGTTATTGACAGCACTTACTTCATTATCTACCTAAAAGGATGACGACAGCCAGCCAGAGGTGCATCCCAACACAAGGACCACCCCGGAGTAATCCCCGGTGAAATCACGCTTTTAGGGCATTGACTCTTCTTGTAGGAGTGGTGCTCAAACTGCTAGGGTGCATCTGTGGGACCCTCTTTCAGAGATGATGTCCTCCACCCAACTCTCAAAAAGCTGAGGGGTCTTCAGGAGAGGTGGGCAGTCGAGCTGGGCTATCAGACGGTCAACTCTGTAGCTGTGATGTCATCCTTCCTACAAAATAGACATGTCCACACACTTAACTAGAATTATAACATATTAATCTTTTCCAGGTAATTATTGAATGTTATATCAATAAAGATATGCAGGAAAGTGGAAAGAAACCAGACATGAGCCAAAACCCTGATAATGATTGATGCTAGAAATCAGAGTTACTTCTTTCCTTTCACATTTTCTCCTATTTTGATCATTACATTATCACTCATATATGCATTTCTCATTGATTTATTAGCTAACTATCTGTCCTAGCTGTTTAGAAAAGGCCCCTTAAATTGCATGTACTGCATGAAGTATCTAGATAAGCTGTATACATCATGTGATATTAGATATCCCTTCCTGACCATCTCATAGTTGCCATTTCATCTGAACATTCCCACTTCTTTATGGGGTTATTGACAGCACTTACTTCATTATCTACCTAAAAGGATGACAACAGCCAGCCAGAGGTGCATCCCAACACAAGGACCACCCCGGAGTAATCCCCGGTGAAATCACGCTTTTAGGGCATTGACTCTTCTTGTAGGAGTGGTGCTCAAACTGCTAGGGTGCATCTGTGGGACCCTCTTTCAGAGATGATGTCCTCCACCCAACTCTCAAAAAGCTGAGGGGTCTTCAGGAGAGGTGGGCAGTCGAGCTGGGCTATCAGACGGTCAACTCTGTAGCTGTGATGTCATCCTTCCTACAAAATGGACATGTCCACACCCTTAACTAGAATTATAACATATTAATCTTTTCCAGGTAATTATTGAATGTTATATCAATAAAGATATGCAGGAAAGTGGAAAGAAACCAGACATGAGCCAAAACCCTGATAATGATTGATGCTAGAAATCAGAGTTACTTCTTTCCTTTCACATTTTCTCCTATTTTGATCATTACATCATCACTCATATATGCATTTCTCATTGATTTATTAGCTAACTATCTGTCCTAGCTGTTTAGAAAAGGCCCCTTAAATTGTATGTACTGCATGAAGTATCTAGATAAGCTGTATACATCATGTGATATTAGATATCCCTTCCTGACCACCTCATAGTTGTCATTTCATCTGAACATTCCCACTTCTTTATGGGGTTATTGACAGCACTTACTTCATTATCTACCTAAAAGGATGACGACAGCCAGCCAGAGGTGCATCCCAACACAAGGACCACCCCGGAGTAATCCCCGGTGAAATCACGCTTTTAGGGCATTGACTCTTCTTGTAGGAGTGGTGCTCAAACTGCTAGGGTGCATCTGTGGGACCCTCTTTCAGAGATGATGTCCTCCACCCAACTCTCAAAAAGCTGATGGGTTTTCAGGAGAGGTGGGCAGTCGAGCTGGGCTATCAGACGGTCAACTCTGTAGCTGTGATGTCATCCTTCCTACAAAATGGACATATCCACGCCCTCAACTAGGAATATAACATATTAATCATTTACAGGCAATAATTGAATGTTATATCAATAGAGGAGAAGCAGGAAAGTGGAAAGAAACCAGACATGAACCAAAACCCTGATAATGATTGATACAAGAAATCAGAGTTAATTCTTTCCTGCCACATTTTCTCCTCTTTTGATCATTACATTATCACTCATATATGCATTTCTCATTTATTTATTAGCTAACTATCTGTCCTAGCTGTCTAGAAAAGGCCTCTTAAATTGAATGTACTGCATAAAGTATCTAGATAAGCTGTATACATTGGGGAATGTTAGATATCCCCTTCCTGACCACCTCATAGTTGCTATTTCATCTGAACATTCCCGCTTCTTTATGGGGTTATTGACAGCACTCACTTCATTATCTACCTAAAAGGATGACGACAGCCAGCCAGAGGTGCATCCCAACACAATGACCACCCTGGAGTAATCACCGGTGAAATCACGCTTTTAGGGCATTGACTCTTCTTGTAAGAGTGGTGCTTAAACTGCTAGGGTGCATCTGTGGGACCCTTTTTAGAGATGATGTCCTCCACCCAACTCTCAAAAAGCTGAGGGGTCTTCAGGAGAGGTGGGCAGTCGAGCTGGGCTATCAGACGGTCAACTCTGTAGCTGTGATGTCATCCTTCCTACAAAATGGACATGTCCACACCCTTAACTAGAATTATAACATATTAATCTTTTCCAGGTAATCATTGAATGTTATATCAATAAAGAGAAGCAGGAAAGTGGAAAGAAACCAGACATGAGCCAAAACCCTGATAATGATTGATGCTAGAAATCAGAGTTACTTCTTTCCTTTCACATTTTCTCCTATTTTGATCATTACATTATCACTCATATATGCATTTCTCATTGATTTATTAGCTAACTATCTGTCCTAGCTGTTTAGAAAAGGCCTCTTAAATTGTATGTACTGCATGAAGTATCTAGATAAGCTGTATACATCATGTGATATTAGATATCCCTTCCTGACCACCTCATAGTTGTCATTTCATCTGAACATTCCCACTTCTTTATGGGGTTATTGACAGCACTTACTTCATTATCTACCTAAAAGGATGACGACAGCCAGCCAGAGGTGCATCCCAACACAAGGACCACCCCGGAGTAATCCCCGGTGAAATCACGCTTTTAGGGCATTGACTCTTCTTGTAGGAGTGGTGCTCAAACTGCTAGGGTGCATCTGTGGGACCCTCTTTCAGAGATGATGTCCTACACCCAACTCTCAAAAAGCTGAGGGGTCTTCAGGAGAGGTGGGCAGTCGAGCTGGGCTATCAGACGGTCAACTCTGTAGCTGTGATGTCATCCTTCCTACAAAATGGACATGTCCACACCCTTAACTAGAATTATAACATATTAATCTTTTCTAGGTAATCATTGAATGTTATATCAATAAAGAGAAGCAGGAAAGTGGAAAGAAACCAGACATGAGCCAAAACCCTGATAATGATTGATGCTAGAAATCAGAGTTACTTCTTTCCTTTCACATTTTCTCCTATTTTGATCATTACATTATCACTCATATATGCATTTCTCATTGATTTATTAGCTAACTATCTGTCCTAGCTGTTTAGAAAAGGCCCCTTAAATTGCATGTACTGCATGAAGTATCTAGATAAGCTGTATATATCATGTGATATTAGATATCCTTTCCTGACCACCTCATAGTTGTCATTTCATCTGAACATTCCCACTTCTTTATGGGGTTATTGACAGCACTTACTTCATTATCTACCTAAAAGGATGACGACAGCCAGCCAGAGGTGCATCCCAACACAAGGACCACCCCGGAGTAATCCCCGGTGAAATCACGCTTTTAGGGCATTGACTCTTCTTGTAGGAGTGGTGCTCAAACTGCTAGGGTGCATCTGTGGGACCCTCTTTCAGAGATGATGTCCTCCACCCAACTCTCAAAAAGCTGAGGGGTCTTCAGGAGAGGTGGGCAGTCGAGCTGAGCTATCAGACGGTCAACTCTGTAGCTGTGATGTCATCCTTCCTACAAAATGGACATATCCACGCCCTCAACTAGGAATATAACATATTAATCATTTACAGGCAATAATTGAATGTTATATCAATAGAGGAGAAGCAGGAAACTGGAAAGAAACCAGACATGAACCAAAACCCTGATAATGATTGATACAAGAAATCAGAGTTAATTCTTTCCTGCCACATTTTCTCCTCTTTTGATCATTACATTATCACTCATATATGCATTTCTCATTGATTTATTAGCTAACTATCTGTCCTAGCTGTCTAGAAAAGGCCTCTTAAATTGAATGTACTGCATGAAGTATCTAGATAAGCTGTATACATCTGGGAATGTTAGATATCCCCTTCCTGACCACCTCATAGTTGCTATTTCATCTGAACATTCCCACTTCTTTATGGGGTTATTGACAGCACTTACTTCATTATCTACCTAAAAGGATGACGACAGCCAGCCAGAGGTGCATCCCAACACAATGACCACCCTGGAGTAATCCCCGGTGAAATCACGCTTTTAGGGCATTGACTCTTCTTGTAGGAGTGGTGCTCAAACTGCTAGGGTGCATCTGTGGGACCCTCTTTCAGAGATGATGTCCTCCACCCAACTCTCAAAAAGCTGAGGGGTCTTCAGGAGAGGTGGGCAGTCGAGCTGGGCTATCAGACGGTCAACTCTGTAGCTGTGATGTCATCCTTCCTACAAAATGGACATGTCCACACCCTTAACTAGAATTATAACATATTAATCTTTTCCAGGTAATCATTGAATGTTATATCAATAAAGAGAAGCAGGAAAGTGGAAAGAAACCAGACATGAGCCAAAACCCTGATAATGATTGATGCTAGAAATCAGAGTTACTTCTTTCCTTTCACATTTTCTCCTATTTTGATCATTACATTATCACTCATATATGCATTTCTCATTGATTTATTAGCTAACTATCTGTCCTAGCTGTTTAGAAAAGGCCCCTTAAATTGCATGTACTGCATGAAGTATCTAGATAAGCTGTATACATCATGTGATATTAGATATCCCTTCCTGACCACCTCATAGTTGTCATTTCATCTGAACATTCCCACTTCTTTATGGGGTTATTGACAGCACTTACTTCATTATCTACCTAAAAGGATGACGACAGCCAGCCAGAGGTGCATCCCAACACAAGGACCACCCCGGAGTAATCCCCGGTGAAATCACGCTTTTAGGGCATTGACTCTTCTTGTAGGAGTGGTGCTCAAACTGCTAGGGTGCATCTGTGGGACCCTCTTTCAGAGATGATGTCCTCCACCCAACTCTCAAAAAGCTGAGGGGTCTTCAGGAGAGGTGGGCAGTCGAGCTGGGCTATCAGACGGTCAACTCTGTAGCTGTGATGTCATCCTTCCTACAAAATGGACATGTCCACACCCTTAACTAGAATTATAACATATTAATCTTTTCTAGGTAATCATTGAATGTTATATCAATAAAGAGAAGCAGGAAAGTGGAAAGAAACCAGACATGAGACAAAACCCTGATAATGATTGATGCTAGAAATCAGAGTTACTTCTTTCCTTTCACATTTTCTCCTATTTTGATCATTACATTATCACTCATATATGCATTTCTCATTGATTTATTAGCTAACTATCTGTCCTAGCTGTTTAGAAAAGGCCCCTTAAATTGCATGTACTGCATGAAGTATCTAGATAAGCTGTATACATCATGTGATATTAGATATCCCTTCCTGACCACCTCATAGTTGTCATTTCATCTAAACATTCCCACTTCTTTATGGGGTTATTGACAGCACTTACTTCATTATCTACCTAAAAGGATGACGACAGCCAGCCAGAGGTGCATCCCAACACAAGGACCACCCCGGAGTAATCCCCGGTGAAATCACGCTTTTAGGGCATTGACTCTTCTTGTAGGAGTGGTGCTCAAACTGCTAGGGTGCATCTGTGGGACCCTCTTTCAGAGATGATGTCCTCCACCCAACTCTCAAAAAGCTGATGGGTCTTCAGGAGAGGTGGGCAGTCGAGCTGGGCTATCAGACGGTCAACTCTGTAGCTGTGATGTCATCCTTCCTACAAAATGGACATATCCACGCCCTCAACTAGGAATATAACATATTAATCATTTACAGGCAATAATTGAATGTTATATCAATAGAGGAGAAGCAGGAAAGTGGAAAGAAACCAGACATGAACCAAAACCCTGATAATGATTGATACAAGAAATCAGAGTTAATTCTTTCCTGCAACATTTTCTCCTCTTTTGATCATTACATTATCACTCATATATGCATTTCTCATTTATTTATTAGCTAACTATCTGTCCTAGCTGTCTAGAAAAGGCCTCTTAAATTGAATGTACTGCATAAAGTATCTAGATAAGCTGTATACATTGGGGAATGTTAGATATCCCCTTCCTGACCACCTCATAGTTGCTATTTCATCTGAACATTCCCGCTTCTTTATGGGGTTATTGACAGCACTCACTTCATTATCTACCTAAAAGGATGACGACAGCCAGCCAGAGGTGCATCCCAACACAATGACCACCCTGGAGTAATCCCCGGTGAAATCACGCTTTTAGGGCATTGACTCTTCTTGTAAGAGTGGTGCTTAAACTGCTAGGGTGCATCTGTGGGACCCTCTTTTAGAGATGATGTCCTCCACCCAACTCTCAAAAAGCTGAGGGGTCTTCAGGAGAGGTGGGCAGTCGAGCTGGGCTATCAGACGGTCAACTCTGTAGCTGTGATGTCATCCTTCCTACAAAATGGACATGTCCACACCCTTAACTAGAATTATAACATATTAATCTTTTCCAGGTAATCATTGAATGTTATATCAATAAAGAGAAGCAGGAAAGTGGAAAGAAACCAGACATGAGCCAAAACCCTGATAATGATTGATGCTAGAAATCAGAGTTACTTCTTTCCTTTCACATTTTCTCCTATTTTGATCATTACATTATCACTCATATATGCATTTCTCATTGATTTATTAGCTAACTATCTGTCCTAGCTGTTTAGAAAAGGCCCCTTAAATTGCATGTACTGCATGAAGTATCTAGATAAGCTGTATACATCATGTGATATTAGATATCCCTTCCTGACCACCTCATAGTTGTCATTTCATCTGAACATTCCCACTTCTTTATGGGGTTATTGACAGCACTTACTTCATTATCTACCTAAAAGGATGACGACAGCCAGCCAGAGGTGCATCCCAACACAAGGACCACCCCGGAGTAATCCCCGGTGAAATCACGCTTTTAGGGCATTGACTCTTCTTGTAGGAGTGGTGCTCAAACTGCTAGGGTGCATCTGTGGGACCCTCTTTCAGAGATGATGTCCTCCACCCAACTCTCAAAAAGCTGAGGGGTCTTCAGGAGAGGTGGGCAGTCGAGCTGGGCTATCAGACGGTCAACTCTGTAGCTGTGATGTCATCCTTCCTACAAAATAGACATGTCCACACACTTAACTAGAATTATAACATATTAATCTTTTCCAGGTAATTATTGAATGTTATATCAATAAAGATAAGCAGGAAAGTGGAAAGAAACCAGACATGAGCCAAAACCCTGATAATGATTGATGCTAGAAATCAGAGTTACTTCTTTCCTTTCACATTTTCTCCTATTTTGATCATTACATTATCACTCATATATGCATTTCTCATTGATTTATTAGCTAACTATCTGTCCTAGCTGTTTAGAAAAGGCCCCTTAAATTGCATGTACTGCATGAAGTATCTAGATAAGCTGTATACATCATGTGATATTAGATATCCCTTCCTGACCATCTCATAGTTGCCATTTCATCTGAACATTCCCACTTCTTTATGGGGTTATTGACAGCACTTACTTCATTATCTACCTAAAAGGATGACAACAGCCAGCCAGAGGTGCATCCCAACACAAGGACCACCCCGGAGTAATCCCCGGTGAAATCACGCTTTTAGGGCATTGACTCTTCTTGTAGGAGTGGTGCTCAAACTGCTAGGGTGCATCTGTGGGACCCTCTTTCAGAGATGATGTCCTCCACCCAACTCTCAAAAAGCTGAGGGGTCTTCAGGAGAGGTGGGCAGTCGAGCTGGGCTATCAGACGGTCAACTCTGTAGCTGTGATGTCATCCTTCCTACAAAATGGACATGTCCACACCCTTAACTAGAATTATAACATATTAATCTTTTCCAGGTAATTATTGAATGTTATATCAATAAAGATATGCAGGAAAGTGGAAAGAAACCAGACATGAGCCAAAACCCTGATAATGATTGATGCTAGAAATCAGAGTTACTTCTTTCCTTTCACATTTTCTCCTATTTTGATCATTACATCATCACTCATATATGCATTTCTCATTGATTTATTAGCTAACTATCTGTCCTAGCTGTTTAGAAAAGGCCCCTTAAATTGTATGTACTGCATGAAGTATCTAGATAAGCTGTATACATCATGTGATATTAGATATCCCTTCCTGACCACCTCATAGTTGTCATTTCATCTGAACATTCCCACTTCTTTATGGGGTTATTGACAGCACTTACTTCATTATCTACCTAAAAGGATGACGACAGCCAGCCAGAGGTGCATCCCAACACAAGGACCACCCCGGAGTAATCCCCGGTGAAATCACGCTTTTAGGGCATTGACTCTTCTTGTAGGAGTGGTGCTCAAACTGCTAGGGTGCATCTGTGGGACCCTCTTTCAGAGATGATGTCCTCCACCCAACTCTCAAAAAGCTGATGGGTTTTCAGGAGAGGTGGGCAGTCGAGCTGGGCTATCAGACGGTCAACTCTGTAGCTGTGATGTCATCCTTCCTACAAAATGGACATATCCACGCCCTCAACTAGGAATATAACATATTAATCATTTACAGGCAATAATTGAATGTTATATCAATAGAGGAGAAGCAGGAAAGTGGAAAGAAACCAGACATGAACCAAAACCCTGATAATGATTGATACAAGAAATCAGAGTTAATTCTTTCCTGCCACATTTTCTCCTCTTTTGATCATTACATTATCACTCATATATGCATTTCTCATTTATTTATTAGCTAACTATCTGTCCTAGCTGTCTAGAAAAGGCCTCTTAAATTGAATGTACTGCATAAAGTATCTAGATAAGCTGTATACATTGGGGAATGTTAGATATCCCCTTCCTGACCACCTCATAGTTGCTATTTCATCTGAACATTCCCGCTTCTTTATGGGGTTATTGACAGCACTCACTTCATTATCTACCTAAAAGGATGACGACAGCCAGCCAGAGGTGCATCCCAACACAATGACCACCCTGGAGTAATCACCGGTGAAATCACGCTTTTAGGGCATTGACTCTTCTTGTAAGAGTGGTGCTTAAACTGCTAGGGTGCATCTGTGGGACCCTTTTTAGAGATGATGTCCTCCACCCAACTCTCAAAAAGCTGAGGGGTCTTCAGGAGAGGTGGGCAGTCGAGCTGGGCTATCAGACGGTCAACTCTGTAGCTGTGATGTCATCCTTCCTACAAAATGGACATGTCCACACCCTTAACTAGAATTATAACATATTAATCTTTTCCAGGTAATCATTGAATGTTATATCAATAAAGAGAAGCAGGAAAGTGGAAAGAAACCAGACATGAGCCAAAACCCTGATAATGATTGATGCTAGAAATCAGAGTTACTTCTTTCCTTTCACATTTTCTCCTATTTTGATCATTACATTATCACTCATATATGCATTTCTCATTGATTTATTAGCTAACTATCTGTCCTAGCTGTTTAGAAAAGGCCTCTTAAATTGTATGTACTGCATGAAGTATCTAGATAAGCTGTATACATCATGTGATATTAGATATCCCTTCCTGACCACCTCATAGTTGTCATTTCATCTGAACATTCCCACTTCTTTATGGGGTTATTGACAGCACTTACTTCATTATCTACCTAAAAGGATGACGACAGCCAGCCAGAGGTGCATCCCAACACAAGGACCACCCCGGAGTAATCCCCGGTGAAATCACGCTTTTAGGGCATTGACTCTTCTTGTAGGAGTGGTGCTCAAACTGCTAGGGTGCATCTGTGGGACCCTCTTTCAGAGATGATGTCCTACACCCAACTCTCAAAAAGCTGAGGGGTCTTCAGGAGAGGTGGGCAGTCGAGCTGGGCTATCAGACGGTCAACTCTGTAGCTGTGATGTCATCCTTCCTACAAAATGGACATGTCCACACCCTTAACTAGA
The DNA here is from genome assembly GCF_905171765.1 of Bufo bufo. Taxonomy (NCBI): domain Eukaryota; kingdom Metazoa; phylum Chordata; class Amphibia; order Anura; family Bufonidae; genus Bufo; species Bufo bufo. The sequence goes on along the minus strand of NC_053393.1, from coordinate 107,244,585 downwards.
ATTATAACATATTAATCTTTTCTAGGTAATCATTGAATGTTATATCAATAAAGAGAAGCAGGAAAGTGGAAAGAAACCAGACATGAGCCAAAACCCTGATAATGATTGATGCTAGAAATCAGAGTTACTTCTTTCCTTTCACATTTTCTCCTATTTTGATCATTACATTATCACTCATATATGCATTTCTCATTGATTTATTAGCTAACTATCTGTCCTAGCTGTTTAGAAAAGGCCCCTTAAATTGCATGTACTGCATGAAGTATCTAGATAAGCTGTATATATCATGTGATATTAGATATCCTTCCTGACCACCTCATAGTTGTCATTTCATCTGAACATTCCCACTTCTTTATGGGGTTATTGACAGCACTTACTTCATTATCTACCTAAAAGGATGACGACAGCCAGCCAGAGGTGCATCCCAACACAAGGACCACCCCGGAGTAATCCCCGGTGAAATCACGCTTTTAGGGCATTGACTCTTCTTGTAGGAGTGGTGCTCAAACTGCTAGGGTGCATCTGTGGGACCCTCTTTCAGAGATGATGTCCTCCACCCAACTCTCAAAAAGCTGAGGGGTCTTCAGGAGAGGTGGGCAGTCGAGCTGAGCTATCAGACGGTCAACTCTGTAGCTGTGATGTCATCCTTCCTACAAAATGGACATATCCACGCCCTCAACTAGGAATATAACATATTAATCATTTACAGGCAATAATTGAATGTTATATCAATAGAGGAGAAGCAGGAAACTGGAAAGAAACCAGACATGAACCAAAACCCTGATAATGATTGATACAAGAAATCAGAGTTAATTCTTTCCTGCCACATTTTCTCCTCTTTTGATCATTACATTATCACTCATATATGCATTTCTCATTGATTTATTAGCTAACTATCTGTCCTAGCTGTTTAGAAAAGGCCTCTTAAATTGTATGTACTGCATGAAGTATCTAGATAAGCTGTATACATCATGTGATATTAGATATCCCTTCCTGACCATCTCATAGTTGCCATTTCATCTGAACATTCCCACTTCTTTATGGGGTTATTGACAGCACTTACTTCATTATCTACCTAAAAGGATGACAACAGCCAGCCAGAGGTGCATCCCAACACAAGGACCACCCCGGAGTAATCCCCGGTGAAATCACGCTTTTAGGGCATTGACTCTTCTTGTAGGAGTGGTGCTCAAACTGCTAGGGTGCATCTGTGGGACCCTCTTTCAGAGATGATGTCCTCCACCCAACTCTCAAAAAGCTGAGGGGTCTTCAGGAGAGGTGGGCAGTCGAGCTGGGCTATCAGACGGTCAACTCTGTAGCTGTGATGTCATCCTTCCTACAAAATGGACATGTCCACACCCTTAACTAGAATTATAACATATTAATCTTTTCCAGGTAATTATTGAATGTTATATCAATAAAGATATGCAGGAAAGTGGAAAGAAACCAAACATGAGCCAAAACCCTGATAATGATTGATGCTAGAAATCAGAGTTACTTCTTTCCTTTCACATTTTCTCCTATTTTGATCATTACATCATCACTCATATATGCATTTCTCATTGATTTATTAGCTAACTATCTGTCCTAGCTGTTTAGAAAAGGCCCCTTAAATTGAATGTACTGCATGAAGTATCTAGATAAGCTGTATACATCATGTGATATTAGATATCCCTTCCTGACCACCTCATAGTTGTCATTTCATCTGAACATTCCCACTTCTTTATGGGGTTATTGACAGCACTTACTTCATTATCTACCTAAAAGGATGACGACAGCCAGCCAGAGGTGCATCCCAACACAAGGACCACCCCGGAGTAATCCCCGGTGAAATCACGCTTTTAGGGCATTGACTCTTCTTGTAGGAGTGGTGCTCAAACTGCTAGGGTGCATCTGTGGGACCCTCTTTCAGAGATGATGTCCTCCACCCAACTCTCAAAAAGCTGATGGGTCTTCAGGAGAGGTGGGCAGTCGAGCTGGGCTATCAGACGGTCAACTCTGTAGCTGTGATGTCATCCTTCCTACAAAATGGACATATCCACGCCCTCAACTAGGAATATAACATATTAATCATTTACAGGCAATAATTGAATGTTATATCAATAGAGGAGAAGCAGGAAAGTGGAAAGAAACCAGACATGAACCAAAACCCTGATAATGATTGATACAAGAAATCAGAGTTAATTCTTTCCTGCCACATTTTCTCCTCTTTTGATCATTACATTATCACTCATATATGCATTTCTCATTTATTTATTAGCTAACTATCTGTCCTAGCTGTCTAGAAAAGGCCTCTTAAATTGAATGTACTGCATAAAGTATCTAGATAAGCTGTATACATTGGGGAATGTTAGATATCCCCTTCCTGACCACCTCATAGTTGCTATTTCATCTGAACATTCCCGCTTCTTTATGGGGTTATTGACAGCACTCACTTCATTATCTACCTAAAAGGATGACGACAGCCAGCCAGAGGTGCATCCCAACACAATGACCACCCTGGAGTAATCACCGGTGAAATCACGCTTTTAGGGCATTGACTCTTCTTGTAAGAGTGGTGCTTAAACTGCTAGGGTGCATCTGTGGGACCCTTTTTAGAGATGATGTCCTCCACCCAACTCTCAAAAAGCTGAGGGGTCTTCAGGAGAGGTGGGCAGTCGAGCTGGGCTATCAGACGGTCAACTCTGTAGCTGTGATGTCATCCTTCCTACAAAATGGACATGTCCACACCCTTAACTAGAATTATAACATATTAATCTTTTCCAGGTAATCATTGAATGTTATATCAATAAAGAGAAGCAGGAAAGTGGAAAGAAACCAGACATGAGCCAAAACCCTGATAATGATTGATGCTAGAAATCAGAGTTACTTCTTTCCTTTCACATTTTCTCCTATTTTGATCATTACATTATCACTCATATATGCATTTCTCATTGATTTATTAGCTAACTATCTGTCCTAGCTGTTTAGAAAAGGCCTCTTAAATTGTATGTACTGCATGAAGTATCTAGATAAGCTGTATACATCATGTGATATTAGATATCCCTTCCTGACCACCTCATAGTTGTCATTTCATCTGAACATTCCCACTTCTTTATGGGGTTATTGACAGCACTTACTTCATTATCTACCTAAAAGGATGACGACAGCCAGCCAGAGGTGCATCCCAACACAAGGACCACCCCGGAGTAATCCCCGGTGAAATCACGCTTTTAGGGCATTGACTCTTCTTGTAGGAGTGGTGCTCAAACTGCTAGGGTGCATCTGTGGGACCCTCTTTCAGAGATGATGTCCTACACCCAACTCTCAAAAAGCTGAGGGGTCTTCAGGAGAGGTGGGCAGTCGAGCTGGGCTATCAGACGGTCAACTCTGTAGCTGTGATGTCATCCTTCCTACAAAATGGACATGTCCACACCCTTAACTAGAATTATAACATATTAATCTTTTCTAGGTAATCATTGAATGTTATATCAATAAAGAGAAGCAGGAAAGTGGAAAGAAACCAGACATGAGCCAAAACCCTGATAATGATTGATGCTAGAAATCAGAGTTACTTCTTTCCTTTCACATTTTCTCCTATTTTGATCATTACATTATCACTCATATATGCATTTCTCATTGATTTATTAGCTAACTATCTGTCCTAGCTGTTTAGAAAAGGCCCCTTAAATTGCATGTACTGCATGAAGTATCTAGATAAGCTGTATATATCATGTGATATTAGATATCCTTTCCTGACCACCTCATAGTTGTCATTTCATCTGAACATTCCCACTTCTTTATGGGGTTATTGACAGCACTTACTTCATTATCTACCTAAAAGGATGACGACAGCCAGCCAGAGGTGCATCCCAACACAAGGACCACCCCGGAGTAATCCCCGGTGAAATCACGCTTTTAGGGCATTGACTCTTCTTGTAGGAGTGGTGCTCAAACTGCTAGGGTGCATCTGTGGGACCCTCTTTCAGAGATGATGTCCTCCACCCAACTCTCAAAAAGCTGAGGGGTCTTCAGGAGAGGTGGGCAGTCGAGCTGAGCTATCAGACGGTCAACTCTGTAGCTGTGATGTCATCCTTCCTACAAAATGGACATATCCACGCCCTCAACTAGGAATATAACATATTAATCATTTACAGGCAATAATTGAATGTTATATCAATAGAGGAGAAGCAGGAAACTGGAAAGAAACCAGACATGAACCAAAACCCTGATAATGATTGATACAAGAAATCAGAGTTAATTCTTTCCTGCCACATTTTCTCCTCTTTTGATCATTACATTATCACTCATATATGCATTTCTCATTGATTTATTAGCTAACTATCTGTCCTAGCTGTCTAGAAAAGGCCTCTTAAATTGAATGTACTGCATAAAGTATCTAGATAAGCTGTATACATTGGGGAATGTTAGATATCCCCTTCCTGACCACCTCATAGTTGCTATTTCATCTGAACATTCCCGCTTCTTTATGGGGTTATTGACAGCACTCACTTCATTATCTACCTAAAAGGATGACGACAGCCAGCCAGAGGTGCATCCCAACACAATGACCACCCTGGAGTAATCACCGGTGAAATCACGCTTTTAGGGCATTGACTCTTCTTGTAAGAGTGGTGCTCAAACTGCTAGGGTGCATCTGTGGGACCCTTTTTAGAGATGATGTCCTCCACCCAACTCTCAAAAAGCTGAGGGGTCTTCAGGAGAGGTGGGCAGTCGAGCTGGGCTATCAGACGGTCAACTCTGTAGCTGTGATGTCATCCTTCCTACAAAATGGACATGTCCACACCCTTAACTAGAATTATAACATATTAATCTTTTCCAGGTAATCATTGAATGTTATATCAATAAAGAGAAGCAGGAAAGTGGAAAGAAACCAGACATGAGCCAAAACCCTGATAATGATTGATGCTAGAAATCAGAGTTACTTCTTTCCTTTCACATTTTCTCCTATTTTGATCATTACATTATCACTCATATATGCATTTCTCATTGATTTATTAGCTAACTATCTGTCCTAGCTGTTTAGAAAAGGCCTCTTAAATTGTATGTACTGCATGAAGTATCTAGATAAGCTGTATACATCATGTGATATTAGATATCCCTTCCTGACCACCTCATAGTTGCCATTTCATCTGAACATTCCCACTTCTTTATGGGGTTATTGACAGCACTTACTTCATTATCTACCTAAAAGGATGACGACAGCCAGCCAGAGGTGCATCCCAACACAAGGACCACCCCGGAGTAATCCCCGGTGAAATCACGCTTTTAGGGCATTGACTCTTCTTGTAGGAGTGGTGCTCAAACTGCTAGGGTGCATCTGTGGGACCCTCTTTCAGAGATGATGTCCTACACCCAACTCTCAAAAAGCTGAGGGGTCTTCAGGAGAGGTGGGCAGTCGAGCTGGGCTATCAGACGGTCAACTCTGTAGCTGTGATGTCATTCTTCCTACAAAATGGACATGTCCACACCCTTAACTAGAATTATAACATATTAATCTTTTCTAGGTAATCATTGAATGTTATATCAATAAAGAGAAGCAGGAAAGTGGAAAGAAACCAGACATGAGCCAAAACCCTGATAATGATTGATGCTAGAAATCAGAGTTACTTCTTTCCTTTCATATTTTCTCCTATTTTGATCATTACATTATCACTCATATATGCATTTCTCATTGATTTATTAGCTAACTATCTGTCCTAGCTGTTTAGAAAAGGCCCCTTAAATTGCATGTACTGCATGAAGTATCTAGATAAGCTGTATATATCATGTGATATTAGATATCCCCTTCCTGACCACCTCATAGTTGTCATTTCATCTGAACATTCCCACTTCTTTATGGGGTTATTGACAGCACTTACTTCATTATCTACCTAAAAGGATGACGACAGCCAGCCAGAGGTGCATCCCAACACAAGGACCACCCCGGAGTAATCCCCGGTGAAATCACGCTTTTAGGGCATTGACTCTTCTTGTAGGAGTGGTGCTCAAACTGCTAGGGTGCATCTGTGGGACCCTCTTTCAGAGATGATGTCCTCCACCCAACTCTCAAAAAGCTGAGGGGTCTTCAGGAGAGGTGGGCAGTCGAGCTGAGCTATCAGACGGTCAACTCTGTAGCTGTGATGTCATCCTTCCTACAAAATGGACATATCCACGCCCTCAACTAGGAATATAACATATTAATCATTTACAGGCAATAATTGAATGTTATATCAATAGAGGAGAAGCAGGAAACTGGAAAGAAACCAGACATGAACCAAAACCCTGATAATGATTGATACAAGAAATCAGAGTTAATTCTTTCCTGCCACATTTTCTCCTCTTTTGATCATTACATTATCACTCATATATGCATTTCTCATTGATTTATTAGCTAACTATCTGTCCTAGCTGTCTAGAAAAGGCCTCTTAAATTGAATGTACTGCATAAAGTATCTAGATAAGCTGTATACATTGGGGAATGTTAGATATCCCCTTCCTGACCACCTCATAGTTGCTATTTCATCTGAACATTCCCGCTTCTTTATGGGGTTATTGATAGCACTCACTTCATTATCTACCTAAAAGGATGACGACAGCCAGCCAGAGGTGCATCCCAACACAAGGACCACCCTGGAGTAATCCCCGGTGAAATCACGCTTTTAGGGCATTGACTCTTCTTGTAAGAGTGGTGCTCAAACTGCTAGGGTGCATCTGTGGGACCCTCTTTCAGAGATGATGTCCTCCACCCAACTCTCAAAAAGCTGAGGGGTCTTCAGGAGAGGTGGGCAGTCGAGCTGGGCTATCAGACGGTCAACTCTGTAGCTGTGATGTCATCCTTCCTACAAAATGGACATATCCACGGCCTCAACTAGGAATATAACATATTCATCATTTATAGGCAATAATTGAATGTTATATCAATAGAGGAGAAGCAGGAAAGTGGAAAGAAACCAGACATGAACCAAAACTCTGATAATGATTGATACAAGAAATCTGAGTTAATTCTTTCCTGCCACATTTTTTCCTCTTTTGATTATTACATTATCACTCATATATGCATTTCTCATTTGTTAGCTAACTATCTTTCCTACCTGTCCATAAATGGCCACTTAGACTTCCCGTACTGCATGAAGTATCCAGATAAGCTGCATAGATCATGGGATGTTAGACATCCATTCCTGGTTGTCTGATAGTAGCCATTTAATCATTCACAAATCTTTATGGGGTTATTGACAGCACACACCTACATCATTATCTTATAGAATGATGATAGTCAGCCAGAGGTGTATCCCAACACAAGTACCATCCTGGAGTAATTCCCTAGTGAAATCACTCAGGGCATTGACTCTTGTAGGAGTGGTGCTCAAACTGCTAGGATGCATCTGTGGGACCCTCTTTCAGAGATGATGTCCTCCACTCGACTGAGGGGGTCTTCAGGAGAGGTGGGCAGTCGAGCTAGGTTATCAGATGGTCAACTCTGTAGCTGTGATGTCATCCTTCCTACAAAATGGACATGTGCACACCTGCAAGGAAGAATACAAGATATAAATCATTTACAGGCAATTGTGGAGGCAATAGAGGAGAAATATAAAATTTGATGTAAACTAGAAATAAACAAAAACCCTGATAACGATTGATGCAAGAAATTATTTCAACTTCTAGAACAATGGTCTACCACCTCTGGCTCAGCAAGTGCTGCTGTAGAAATACAACTCCCATCATCCCATAATAGCCAGCAACTGTCAGAACATGTTTGGAGTTGTTTTCCACTCACCAAACATCTCAGGGGAAATTTATCAAGAGCAGGGGGGATGCATTTAATTTATCATGAAGTTCATACCTGGTTACAAATTAAGTGCATCCTCTGACAGTCTATGCGCCCTGAATGAATTCTTGACCAGCTCACAGCTGCCATAGATTTCGGTCATCATGTACAGCAGAAAACTGGCATACATCAAGTAAATCTTCTGGGGCTGATGTCTAAGCGCATCCCTTTCAAAAAATGGAAAGGCTGGCAGTAAAACGCCATTTACAAACATTTTAAACAGAATTTGCAACTTTTGTTTATCAGTTTTCTGGTGTACAGGAATGATACATCTCTCCTTGTGCTATGAACTACCAAAAGCAGTGGACTTAATAATTAGGCTACTTTCACACTCGCGTTTGGTGCGGATCGGTCATGGATCTGCACAGATGGATCCGTTCTGATAATACAACCGTCTGCATCCGTTCTGAATGGATCTGTTTGTATTATCTTTAACATAGCCAAGACGGATCCGTCTTGAACACCATTGAAATTCAATGGAGGACGGATCAGTTTTCTATTGTGCCAGATTGTGTCATAAAAAACGGATCCGTCCCCATTGACTTACATTGTGGCTCAGTCTCATCAGACGGACACCAAAGCGGAATGGAGATGGAATGAAGGCAAACTGAGGCATACTGATGAATTCTGATCTGATCCTTTTCCATTCAGAATGCATTAGTGCAAAACTGATCAGTTTTGGACCGCTTGTGAGAGCCCTGAACGGATCTCACAAACGGAAAGCCAAAACGCCAGTTTCAAAGTAGCCTTAATCATCGCCTCTCCTTACCTTGGTGTTATCATGGTTGCTGTTGTTTGTGTGACCAGGGACAGTGACCAGTGAAATAGGGGGAACATTGACCAGTAAGATAGAGCAGCATCCAGGAAGATAGGGCAGATAGTAAGCAGTAAGATAGGACAGAGACCAGTAAGATAGGATGAATAATAACCAGTAAGATAGGGTAATGACCAGTAAGACAGGACAGTGGAAATGTCAGACTATTAAGATCACGGATACATACGATAATGGGCGATACAGTAATTAATAATGGGTAAATTGGGAGAGTCACTGTAAAGGGGGATTATTAATCACCAATATTTATGCAAATATTGATAATTAATATTCATAAATGGGAGGAGCCATCTAGTGATAACTCCGCCCATTTATGCCTTTATATAATAACAATACCTTCGCTATGCTCCACACTGATCGCTATGCTAGCTGCATGCGCCTTACTAACTTGCTACCGCTAACAAGTACACGCTACACAAAAGGGTACAAATATAACGGTATTTATTACACCACGCAATACACTAACAATACACTACGCACGCAATACTAACAATACACTACGCACGCAGTACACTACAATACAGCTCTAAATATACAATCCTAAACTACACTACACGTTCCCAATTCCACCCAGGAACTAACTACACAGTTCACACATACAAGTATATTAACAATCCACCCCACCTGACTATTCACTGTCCCTACGGGGTATGACGAAGGGTTAAAAGGATTGTTTGCAGAGCAGAAGCATGCTCTACAGGACCAGGGTAACCACCAGGGGTTAATCAGGGCCACCAGGGTAAAGGGGTTAATGCAGGCCGGACAGGGGAACAGGGCACGGACATCAGGGGTACAAAGTGTCCGGGGGGGACCAGGGGCATGCCTGGCAGGGAAAGGGTTAATCAGGGGAGAGCAGGCACACAGGAAACCAGGGGATGAGCAGGATAACCAGGGGTGAGGGTACCAGGGGTTATGGGGAGGAGTGGGGGTTCCTTGGTGGGATAATGGCGTGGGGGTACGTTGGTGGGATAGTGGGGGGTTATAAGGGGGTGATACTTAAGGTTTTGTTGATCTGCTCGTTCGTCCAGGGGAGGGGGTCCGGTCGGGCGCTCTGCTCTGAGCGCAGGATGAAAGGCTGCAGGGGTCGGGTCCGGTGGAGCGCAGAATGCGCTGCCCTTTCAGGTGGTGGGGGGGGTCCCGATCCTGAGCGCCGATGCGCTCTCGAGCTGGGGGGCCCCGATCCTAACTTCCTTGGGCCGGAGGAAGGGGGACCGCTTTGTCCTAAGCGCCGATGCGCTTCTCAAGGTGGGGGCCCTCTCCTCTCCTAATTTCCAGAGTGCCGGGGCCGCCGGATATTTTTCCCCCTGGCGGCCCGCACTCCCGCGCCACCAGGGGGCGCGCGCGCACTACAGTGCAGGACACGTGGGCCGGCGCGGTGAGATGACGTCACCGCGCCTACCCGCGCGTCCCTGCACGCGCGCTGCAGGGCCGCGTGCACTTGCTGACAGGCGGGAGATCCTTTGATCTCCCGCCTGTAGCTCCCAGCATTCTGGACATCGCAAGGGTAATTGCGATGCCAGAATGCACATAATAGAGTGAGCGGAGGTATCTCCTCTCTCTCTATTATGCTTAATTATCTCCAGCAGGACTGCAGATAATTAGAACAAAAGGATTCAAATTCTATTGAATTTGAATCCTTTTGAGTTCACCAGAATGACCGGAAATTGTCCAGTCATCCTGGCGCCTTCACCCAGATTACATCAATGTAAATGCTTGGGGCACATTTACATTGATGCATCTGTGTCCATGTAAGGGGGGGGGGGGGTTTATATGGTATGGGGATATGACAAGGGGGCATAATATGAATATACATGTGTATTGATGCTTGGGGCACATCCATACACATGTATACATTAATCATACATTCTAAGGGGGATTATATAAGGGGCCACATTCATATATATATAAGGGGGCACAGATAATCAGGGGCACATCACAAGCCCCTACATTATCAGGGGGCACAAGCCCCTACATTATAGGGGGGCACAAGCCCCTACATTATCAGGGGGCACAAGCCCCTACATTATCAGGGGGCACAAGCCCCTACATTATCAGTGGGACGGCTCCCAGGGGACACATATTTCCCACAGGGGCCAACATGAGCCCCTGGGGATCACCATGGGCAGACGTGCGCAGATGCTGGGCACATCTGCGCACATCGTCCCATGATGCTATGTCTAATGTATGCACATATATACCATACATGCCCGCACGTGTTTGCAGGCATGCATGGATATATATGCATACGTCTCAACCGTTCCTCAACAATCCCCCTGTTGTCGGAATATAATACGACAATATAATGGGGGAACGGGTTGAGATATATTTGCCCCCCTTCAACCCCATCTTTGGTGGAAGTTCAGGAAGAACTGTAGTGCACACTGATCTTTAGGTACTTAGACATCCCCAATCCAGCTTCCTCCGACCTGCCCTTCACCGTAACCTACTCCTCCGTCCACAGGATACACCGTCTTCTTCTTTAGGATACCACACACCCACAGTCTCTCGGTTATTCTGCCGATCTTCAGGTATCTTTGCCCCCCCCCCCAATTCTGGAGTGGGTTCACCCTTACAGTCTTTAACTGGCCTTTCTATAACAGTCTCTTGGTGTCGGCCACCCCCACTTTGGAGTGGCCACACCCCCACAGTCTCTCGGTAATTCTGCCGATCTTCAGGTATCTTCGTCCCCCCTAATTCTGGAGCGGGTTCACCCTTACAGTCTTTAACTGGCCTTTCTATAACAGTCTCTTGGTGTCGGCCACCCCCACTTTGGAGTGGCCACACCCCCACAGTCTCTCGGTAGTTCTGCCGATCTTCAGGTATGGCCCGCCTCCAAGGCATCTGGAGCGGGTTCACCCTCACAACCTCAGTCCCAACTTTCTTCTATCCAATGTCTGTTTCCATCTTGATGGGTGCGGTTCTCCCGTGGACAGATTAATAGGTCTTTACAAGGCAGTTCAAACTCTTAAGCGGTGATGTCATAGTACCTAAATTCTACTGCGGAGAACACCTCCGCCACACTACACCTCCAGCCCTTCCTTTAAGAACCTCACCGTTCCAGGGTTCAAGGTGGCAAATGAATGATGCCTGTCCCTATCGTGACCTAACCTTATCCCCATTCACACAAAATACATGTCACATCCCTCCCAACACCACCAAATTCCATTAAATGTGTGTACCCATAGAGACTCCTGCAACCTGGCATATCTCTACACCTCCAAAGACACAGGTAGGTCGCAGACCCCTGTGTCAATGGGAAACGACTATAGGATGCAAATGTGTACAGCCGAATATAGGCTGTCACACATTTGTACCTAGAGTGTCTATGGGTACACTATCGAACAACAAACACAATCAATCAATAAATGTACAATACAATGTGCTATGGGGTTTCAGGGTAGTACAAGTTATACGTCCCGAACCCTCATAGGAAACAAAGTGTGTCCATACGATATTTGGCTACAGGAACAATGTTTGAGTTATGTCCTGAGCCTCCTCCTCCGGATAGTTCTGTAAAGTTCTGTCTGGTTCTGGTGTATTTGGTCAATAAGTCCCTTGACCCTCCGATTACGATGACCAGAACCAGAAGAAGTTTCACTGGGTGAAACACGTGATAATAAGTTCTTCCACCCGAACGTCTCCCAAGTCTTCCTCCAGAGCCTTAAATAATGTTCCCGCTGGATTGTGGCACAGTCTTATCTAGAACACCTCTAGGCAGAGGTCGCTTAGTTGCCAACATCCAGTGGGATCCTCTGGAGCTTCACAACAGTGTCAGGGGGAATAGCTGGCCTCTTCTGTGGCATCTCCTAGGTTTTTTCTTCCGCTCCATATAAAATCACACCTATGGCAGAAGAAAACACCAGGCGCTCCCAGGGGAATTTCTCCCCTAACAGTGCAATTAAATGTGAAAATTCCCAGCACCAATACCTTTGACCCATGGGTAGAGAAAGGTATTGGGCTGCCCTTTATCTCACAGGACCCCTCGTTATCCCAACACTGGTGTCTGAACACCCTACCTTCAGAGGAGTGTGTCCTCTGTTGCACATCCCTCTGCACCAACAGATAAGGATGGCCACCCTACTAGGTTAGGATAACTGGAGTTCTGTGGACAAAGCACCATCTTGTTATTGATGGCACCACATCCCTGTCCACTCGTGTGCACCCAGGCTGATTTCCCCCTGTGATCCTGCCTTGTGGAGGCCCGCAGAACCAATGGCATAGTCATGCCCTGGCTCCCCAGGACCCCACAACACAAGAACACAGTCCACACTCTGCTGCCAAACACTCTGCGTCCAATCCTTATCAGAGCTGTGCTGCCTGCTCGGACTAGAATCAAGTGCGCATCACAACATTACACCAATGTTGTCTGTTCGCCCCAGTCCCCAGCGCAACACAGCCCTTACCGAAAACCTTGAGCAAAACAGTGCCATCCGTATCGATCTGAGACCCTGGTTGCCCAGAATAATATCACATCATCCTTTGTGTGCTGCATGGAGAAGGTCCTTATGCCTTCTCCCGACCAGCAGGATTTCCCATGTGATATTATCTGCTCGCGAACCAATACGTTCTCGATCCACAGTATAACACTGTTCCACTCCAAGGGGACACAGAATGAAACAAAGACAGCAGACGGGACTTACAACACTACATAAATCAGCATGGTAGAACACATCCGTAGACAAGGACTACCACCATCAACATCAAGAAAAACTTACAAACAGATAACAAAAACACACAACATGGACATACACAGGGAACACACGGTGTAACAAATAGTACAGGGGTGTCAAATGTTGCCTAGCCTAGCTTGGCCACTCTGACCCCTCAGCAGCTGGTGATGCTGCCGAGAGGTAACCCCTTTATGGCCAAGCTGACTAGACCCCACTGCACAATTTGTTACCTGGCTGATACTGTTGGACACATTGCAATTACTTGCACAAGGGCAATTCCTTGCAATGTGTCCTTTGTTCCCACACCTGAAACACGTGACTTGGTTTCCTGTCCTGTGTGTTTTGCAGTGTCTCGCTATGTGACCTAGGCCACCACATGCAAAACATCTGATGTTTGCTCTGCATGGCCCAGGTCCATCTACACTGCAGCCGTGCTCCCTTCTCCTGAATTGTACCATCCTCAGGGACGCACTCTTCACAGTTCTTTTTCCCAAAGTCAGGGAAAAATCTCTGTTAGTCTGGACCGGCTTGACCTGATGATCAGACCGGTCACAGACTACTCTCCCCCCTTGTGGCCCTGCACAGGGCAACGTTTTGGGAGATTCCGACCCTGGCTTTACGGAAAAAGAAAGGGCCGGCACCAACTTGGTGATCACCTGTTGCATGCCAGACATTAGCTGGGACCTTACAGCAACCTCAGCCTTCAATTTGGCTACCGTCACGTCAGTAGAGGCAGTCCGCTCCTTGAAGGCCTTGACCTCAGTATAAGACTGAGTCAACTTAGCCTCAATTTCCTCCTTCTGCCTCTGCAGCTCTACTAACTGTGACTCTATCCTAGCCACCTGCGCATCTCGGTCAACAGTAGACTGCACATTCTCTGCCAGCTGTGCCCGCAATGCCGAAACCTGGTCAGAATTATTGGCACAGCACTGGCAGTGAATGGCCGGAGGAATTGTCTCCGTTGACTGAGACACCAGCGCAACTTCCTTTGGCTTACAGATGCTAGCCTCAAACGTATGAACGAGTTTGACTAGCATCCGAAGCCGTTTGGTGGCCTTGTTCAACACCGTCCGTTTGTTAACACAAAGCTTGTCATAACTACAAGCCTGTGCTAACAAATCGGACCACAGCATTTCTGCTGACTTGTATGTAGTGGGGAGGATGGGGTTAAATGTGCTGTGTCTGCTCAAGTGTTGCAGTGTGGGGAAGTCAATACTCACCGTTTGATGAGAGTCCATTTTCTCCTTGGGGCCGTACCTCGCAGCTGCTTGGAAGAAGTCAATTTTCCCGGATCGCCTCTTCCCGACCAGCCTGACTTGTATGCCGCTCCCACGAAGATGGATCTCCTTCAGTGACGTGTCTTCTCCCTTGCAATCACTTGAGCGATGCAGTGACATTTTTCTGAGCCTCCATCTTCTTGTTGGTGCTGTACTTTTCCGTCCCTTGCAGCTGCTTGAAAGAAGTCCTTTTCTTCCGGATAGCTTCTTCCCGACCAGCTGGACTTCTATGTACCGCCAACGAAGATGGATCTCTTTCCGTGCCTTCTTCTCTTACCCCAGCGACGGTGACCGTGTAAAGCAAATACAAAAATATTAATAACAGAACAATTATAGATTCTCTGCTAAAGATTTTGATCTGCGCCCGGTGTTGTGAGGAAGAGTCGCGCTACCTGTCCGAATTATCAGGTCCTAGACGCTCAGACCACTGACCGCGTCTCTCTTGCCTGATAATTGACAGTGTAACGGACCTCTAGCCTCAAAACCAAACACAGATTTCAAAATCTAAGCAGTGGGCCTGGCTCGCCAATGTAAAGGGGGAATATTAATCACCAATATTTATGCAAATATCGATAATTACTATTCATAAATGGGAGGAGCCCTCTAGTGATAACTCCGCCCATTTATGCCTTTATATAATAACAATACCTTCGCTATGCTCCACACTGATCGCTATGCTAGCTGCATGCGCCTTACTAACTTGCTACCGCTAACAAGTACACGCTACACAAAAGGGTACAAATATAATGGTATTTATTACACCACGCAATTCACTAACAATACACTACGCACGCAATACTAACAATACACTACGCACGCAGTACACTACAATACAGCACTAAATATACAATCCTAAACTACACTACACGTTCCCAATTCCACCCAGGAACTAACTACACAGTTCACACATACAAGTATATTAACAATCCACCCCACCTGACTATTCACTGTCCCTACGGGGTATGACGAAGGGTTAAAAGGTTTGTTTGCAGAGCAGAAGCATGCTCTACAGGACCAGGGTAACCACCAGGGGTTAATCAGGGCCACCAGGGTAAAGGGGTTAATGCAGGCCGGACAGGGGAACAGGGCACGGACATCAGGGGTACAAAGTGTCCGGGGGGGGGGACCAGGGGCATGCCTGGCAGGGAAAGGGTTAATTAGGGGAGAGCAGGCACACAGGGAACCAGGGGATGAGCAGGATAACCAGGGGTGAGGGTACCAGGGGTTATGGGGAGGAGTGGGGGTTCGTTGGTGGGATAATGGCGTGGGGGTACGTTGGTGGGATAGTGGGGGGGTTATAAGGGGGTGATACTTAAGGTTTTGTTGGTCTGCTCGTTCTTCCAGGGGGGGGGGGGTCTGGTCGGGCGCTCTGCTCTGAGCGCAGGATGAAAGGCTGCAGGGGTCGGGTCCGGTGGAGCGCAGGATGCGCTGCCCTTTCAGGTGGTGAGGGGGGGGTCCCGATCCTGAGCGCCGATGCACTCTCCAGGTGGGGGCCCCGATCCTAACTTCCTTGGGCCGGAGGGGGGGGGGGAAGGCACGTTGTCCTGAGCGCCGATGCGCTCTCCAGCTGGGGGGCCCCGATCCTAACTTCCTTGGGCCGGAGGAAGGGGGACCGCTTTGTCCTAAGCGCCGATGCGATTTTCAAGGTGGGGGCCCTCTCCTCTCCTAATTTCCAGAGTGCCGGGGCCGCCGGATATTTATCCCCCCGGCGGCCCGCACTCCCGCGCCACCAGGGGGCGCGCGCGCGCACTACAGTGCAGGACACGTGGGCCGGCGCAGTGAGATGACGTAGCTCCCAGCATTCTGGACATCGCAAGGGTAATTGCGATGCCAGAATGCACATAATAGAGTGAGCGGAGGTATCTCCTCTCTCTCTATTATGCTTAATTATCTCCAGCAGGACTGCAGATAATTAGAACAAAAGGCTTGGGGCACATCCATACACATGTATACATTAATCATACATTCTAAGGGGGATTATATAAGGGGCCACATTCATATATATATAAGGGGGCACAGATAATCAGGGGCACATCACAAGCCCCTATATTATCAGGGGGCACAAGCCCCTACATTATCAGGGGGCACAAGCCCCTACATTATCAGGGGGCACAAGCCCCTACATTATCAGGGGGCACAAGCCCCTACATTATCAGTGGGACGGCTCCCAGGGGACACATATTTCCCACAGGGGCCAACATGAGCCCCTGGGGATCACCATGGGCAGACGTGCGCAGATGCTGGGCACATCTGCGCACATCGTCCCATGATGCTATGTCTAATGTATGCACATATATACCATACATGCCCGCACGTGTTTGCATGCATGCATGGATATATATGCATACGTCTCAACCGTTCCTCAACAGTCACCTACAATAAATATCATCCATAACCCCAATTGTAGTATCAAAAAAATGATTTTACTAATTCATGACCATACCCAAAAACAGGACATTGAGATAACCCATAATTCCCAACATATCTTCTTTGGTGTTCTATATCATTAATTAATTGAAGATAGGACAGTTAGCAGTAAAATAGGGCGGATAGAGACCAGTAAGGTAGGGTAATAACCAGTAAGTTAGGACAGTGACCAGTAATATATGGAAGTGAATTGTAAGATAAGGCAGTGATCTATAAATTAGGGTGGGAAGTGACCAGTACGATAAAGGGGGCAGTGAATAGATGAACCAAAGGCACTTTCCAAATGGTCTGAAAGCTGAAACCTTATTGGCTGCTATGAACAAGCTCCGCTCGTCTTATGCAGTGCTTTAGATGAACCTCTTCATACACATAAATCATCCCATACAGTTCCCTGGTACAGTAATGATCCCCCTCCTGCAATGTCAGAACTTACCATGATCTAAAGAGGGGTCGCAGACTTCACTACAGACACACGGATGCTTCTCTCTTGCAGACAGAGGGGGATGTGATGCAGCAGAGCTGGGAGAGATCTTCCTCCTCCTGCAGCCGGTAACCAGGAATGACAGTTGGTAACAGCAATTATCATTCATGTCTCTGAGGGGAAGTGCTGATTGGTTGATCAGATTCTAATCCACCAATCAGCAGCTCTCTGTTCTCTACAGCCTGGGACTGGAGGAGCACACAACAGCCCGAGCCCTGAGTGCAGCACAACTGATGTGTGCGACTGTGAGTGGAGCAATTATTACCCCCATAGCAAAGTGTTGGTAGGGTTGATGCAAATTAAATTTCCCATTAGTGTCCATACTTTTGCTCTTTTTCCCCTGAAATACTTAAACTTTTTTGTTTATAGCAGGGTACATATGGTTAAAGGAATTATTTTTTATTTATTTCACTATGCAGTAAATAAGCATTATTATTAATCCCACTAGATGGATTTCATCCGTTCCTGTTATTTTTCACCTTCCTGACAGAGCCTAGTTTTAAAAATCAGTAACTTTGGGATGCTTTAATTATCCAAGCCATTAAGAGACTCTTTTTCTAAATTTTCTAAATTTTTATTTCTCTGCTTTTGTATTTAACTTTTTTTTGCGATATGTTTAATTTAATTCTGTATTTGAGATAAAAAGCAAAAAGAAAAGAAAAAAGAAGAATATCCAGGAGGCTCCTGACAAATGGAGAGATCTATTGCATGAGTTGGCAAATCTCCTGGGCATCACGGAAGACTTCTGGCACTTCCCGTACTACAGTCCTCCATGAACCTGTGTGTGGGATCAGATGCAGCTCTGGCACCCAAATGTACACCGAGGGGGCAGTGCCATGTCATGAAAAGGATGTGTGGCCTATTAGAATTGGGCATGGTCTGCAGAAAGGGGCAGTGCATTGTGCCTGTGTATACTATGAAGGGGACATGGCAGACTCCAAGAAATCAAGCACTGATGGCCTCACCTAAGGAAAAGAAATCAGAATTAAAGTTGCAATGAAAACTTGCTCTGCTATATGGCTGCCCAACTGCGGTGCACAGTACATTACACACCGATCAGCCATAACATTGTAACCACATATCGTAGGTGAACTGAATAACATTATATTGTGTCAATATCAATTGTGGATTATACATATAAGGTGACAAGTGAACATTCAGTTCCTGAAGTTGATGTACTGGAAGCAGGAAAAAGCAGTCAGAGCACACTGTGCATTACAGCTTGCTGTATATGTAATTGAGACCCCAGACCTGACCTCTGAATTAATTCAGACCCAAACCAAGCCAAAAAATGTATTCTAACCTCTGACCAGAACCCTAAATTATTTCAGACCTCGTAGCAAACCCCTAAGTTAAAGGAGCTGTCATTCCTTCACTCCTTGTTCACTGAAAATGTGGCCGCTGGAGTCATCAGCTGATGTTCTCTCAACATCTCCAGAAAGCAGCTGATTTTGCTGGGGGAAGCCTCGACCATCCACATCCAGCCAGGTATTTCATTTCGGATGAATGGCTGTCCCTGTAATAGAAGGGTGACCTAAGTCTGACTGAGTCAGGGATGCTCATACAAAGCAGCTCTCAGTTTTAGCTCTTAGAGGGGAGTCCCAAGCCCAGTGGCGTAGCTATAGGGGTCGCAGCGGTCGCAGCGGGGCCCCCCAGGAGATAATGAGTAAAGCCCTGGCCCGGGTAGTTTACAATACTTGTGCGCTGCAGGCGGCGCCGGCCCTAACCCCCAGGCGTTCCCATGGTGACGGGGACGCTTGCCTGGGGGTTAGAATATACAATCGGATCTGAGTTTTACGAGCTCAGTGAGATCGTAAAAACTCAAATCCGATGGTATATTCTAACCCACAGGCGTTCCCATGGTGACAGGGACACTTGCCTGGGGGTTAGAATATACAGGGCCACGCCGCTCACAGCAGTATAATTATAAACTAATCAGTAACTACTTTAACTTTAATCATTGCTCATTGCTGAGCTCTTTACTTGGATTATTTGGATATCTTACTTTGTCTTAGCTCCGGTAATAGCAGGCAGTGCGGGGGGCGGCGCTCACTCACTGATGTCACGCGCCTGCGCCGCCTAGTGGGAGGAGCAGGCGCGTGACGTCAGTGAGTGAGCGCCGCCCCCCGCACTGCCTGCTATTACCGGAGCTAAGACAAAGTAAGATATCCAAATCAGCAATGAGCAATGATTAAAGTTAAAGTAGTTACTGATTAGTTTATAAATATACTGCTGTGAGCGTCGGGGAGGGGGATCTGTGGATGGCACTGTAGAGGGATCTGTGGATGGCAGTGCCATCCACAGATCCCCCTACAGTGCCATCCACAGATCCCCCCTCCCCTAAACAGTGCCATCCACAGATCTCCCCCCTAAACAGTGCCATCCACAGATCCCCCCTAAACAGTGCCATCCACAGATCCCCCCTTCCCTTCCCTAAACAGTGCCATCATGGCACTGTTTAGGGGAGGGGGGATCTGTGGATGGCACTGTTTAGGGGGGATCTGTGGATGGCACTGTTTAGGGGGGATCTGTGGATGGCACTGTTTAGGGGGGGATCTGTGGATGGCACTGTTTAGGGGGGAGATCTGTGGATGGCACTGTTTAGGGGGGATCTGTGGATGGCACTGTTTAGGGGGAGATCTGTGGATGGCACTGTTCAGGGGAGGGAGATCTGTGGATGGCACTGTTCAGGGGAGGGAGATCTGTGGATGGCACTGTTTAGGGGAGGGGGGATCTGTGGATGGCACTATTTAGGGGGGATCTGTGGATGGCACTGTTTAGGGGGGATCTGTGGATGGCACTGTTTAGGGGGAGATCTGTGGATGGCACTGTTTAGGGGAGATCTGTGGATGGCACTGTTTAGGGGAGGGGGATCTTTGGATGGCACGGGGGGGCATAATTTTTTTTGCTATGGGGCCCATGCATTTCTAGCTACGCCCCTGCCCAAGCCCTAATACAATGTCCTGATGCCAGGTTTCCTTGTTACTCCAGAAGAACGGGAATTCCAGGCCCAAATACAACGTTCTGATCAGGGCTGGCCTTAGGTATTCAGGCGCCCTGTGCGAGCTAATCTTGTGCCCCCCTTCCCCCCAGTTCACCTAAACATACACAAATAGGAAAACAATCTTTGTAACAAACAGTTTTTTTCAATTACAGATAATTTAAGTGCAAACAAGTACAATCATACCCAGTGTCACCCAGGGCCAGTCCACTGCCCCCCTTAATCATACCCTGTCACCTTTACCCAGTCCCTTGCCCTTCTTAATCATACCCAGTGTCACCCATAGCCAGTCCACTGCCCCCCTTAATCATACCCTGTCACCTTTACCCAGTTCCCTGCCCTTCTTAATCATACCCAGTGTCACCCAGGGCCAGTCCATTGCCCCCCTTAATCATACCCTGTCACCCTTACCCAGCCCCCTCAATTAGACCCTGCCCCCCTTAAATTAAGGGTGACAGTCTCTTTGTGACATTTTTACTACAAAATCACAGTGAGATACAGTTGTCACCATGATTTTGTAGTAAAAAGATCACAGAGAGGCAAAGAGCATTATCAATCATGTTAATGCTCCGTGTCTCTGCTGTCCGGGACGGGGCTTGGCACTCTTTCACACAGCGGATTACCCGCACGGCATCCGCTCATGTGAAAGAGCCCTTAGGCCCCTTGCAGACTAGCGTTCCTCCCGCAGGAGTCCACATCGCAGCACCCGGCCTGACCTCCCAGCGCTGCCGGAGGTCACATAGCATTATATTGATTGATCTAACCCTTAAAGTTCTGGAATGTATTGGATAACACTGGCATAATGCTGTTAGTGTCATTTAATACATTCCAGCACTGTAAGGGTTACATAGCATCATAAATCAATATAATGCTATGTGAATCCCGTCAGTGCTGGGAGGTCAGGCTGGGTGCTGCGATGCGGACTCGCTGCAGGAGGAACGCTCGTCTGCAAGGGGCCTTAGCACAGGGGGGCCCACTGAGGCTTTATCGCCCAAGGGCCCAAATGAACCTGGAGCCGGCCCTGCAGGACTGTACATAGTTATGCCTTGTCTGCCATAGCAGAAGTCATTTGCAGCTCTGACTAATAAAGTGGGGTCATAAGTGGAGGATCCCTTGTATGATGTTAAAGGGGTATTCCGGTTATATAAAGTGATCCCTATCCACCAGATAAGGGATAACTATTAGATCGGTGGGCTCCATACCCCTTGGATTCCCCCTGAAATGAATGAAGCAGCCGCTCAGCCTACCCTGCAGAATTCCCATAGAAATGAATGGAGAGGCAGGGCACAAGCCTGACCAGCTGCTTCGCATTTTGGGGGCTCCCACGTGGTAGGACCCCCACTGATCTAATAGTTATTCCCTATCCTATGGATATCGGCTAACGTTATGTAACCAGAATACCCCTTTAATATACCCTGAGGTCGTGTTCACATGGTTGACTTTCCTCACTGATTTCAGTGCGTGTTCTGCACCCAAATTCCTGGGAAAACCGCAGCAAATTCCATGTAACACTGAAGTCTGCGGCTGTTGGGAGGCTGGTGCGGCTTATGTGACACCCCGGGCTGGCAGTCTGATTTATTGGGGACACTGCTGGATGTTTGTGGAGGAGCAGTCTGTAAAGGGTTAATTGACTTCTCCGCTATTTAGGCTGTTGACACGTCTCCCCCTATGTTTCCCAGGCAGCGGTAAACCCCGCCCAGCAGCCGCCAGTCATGTGACTTTATTGTTGCTCCAGCCGTAACCAGGCAGCGGGGTCACGGGGTGGACTCTATCACTTCCGGGTCACTTTTAATGTATCCGGGTGGCAGCGCTGAATGACAGCCGCACCACATCCGGGTCAGCGGCGCAGAGGACGAGGATGCTGTGGGCTGCCCAGTATGGGGGGCGCTGCGCGGGACGCTGTGTCTGGGGAGGGCACGGACGTGTGTCTTCTCCCTGTCCCTGCGGAGCAGAGCGCCGCCCGGGCGTCAGGTGAGGCTGACCTTGTATCTCTACGCGTCACGTGGTGTGTGCGGCAGGTAGCCTCTGGTGCTGTACTGACCGCAGTATGGAGTGTGCATCAGGACCCCTCATCATCACCTTACCCTAAGGCCTGCCTAATATGGGCGCCTACTGTCGTCTAACAAATTTCAGTGTTTCCCAACCAGTGTGCCTCCAGCTGTTGCAAAACTACAACTCCCAGCATGCCCGCACAGCCCAAGGCTGTCCGAGCATGCTGGGAGTTGTAGTTTTGCAACAGCTGGAGGCACATTGGTTGGGAAACAAACAGACTGATGTGTATGGGGTGGGAGGGTGGACAGCACTAGGACCACCTCTGTATTTTGTGGATCAGTGATTTGCGGACTGCAAAATGGATGCAGTCATGTAAATGAGGCCTGGTGGTGAGGGTTCAGATCCACGGGGCCCGCGCCCCAGCATTGGAGTGTAGTTGTAATAGCAGAGAAATGAATGGGGTCACAGCGGAACTAACTCATTTGACGGGACCCCATAATGGGAACAAATCCAACACTGCTGCATTTCTGGAGATTCTGAGGCTGTGGCTGCACCGCGACCCCATTCATTTCTATCCTAGTGCCGCTACGGTGCGGCGACCGAGGGCACTGTGTACCTGCGCCCTAGAGGGCGACATGCTTCTGCCACTCACAGACGTGAGATATTGGAACACTTTCCGTAATAAATAAATTACCAAGTCTAATACTTTTGACTCATTTGTATGATCTTTATCTACTTTTAGGACTTCTGTAAAAATCTGATGTGATGGAAGCCAAATTTATGCAGAAATTAGATAATTCTGAAGGATGCAGCAATGTATATATGAGATAGATAGAACCTTAAAGGGGACCTCTCCGGACATGCCTGTTTTAGTATCTTCATGCATCCCCCATGTAATAACAATTCTGTTACATCTCTTCTTATGGCTCTGTGTTGTGCTATTCCTCTATTATTTACACAAGAAGTTATGAATAAACTGCTATTGGCCTTCAGTAAGGGTACAGAGGGGTGTAACCAGTTAGGGGGGTTACCTGCTCAGTCTGAAAACGGCAACTGATTGGATAGAGTGAGTCTGTGCAGGTACACCCCCCCCCCCCCCCAACTTGTGACCACCGCTCCGTACCCTTACTGCAGACTGCTAGCAATTTATTCATAACTTCTAGTAGGAATAACAAAGGAATGGCACAACATAGAGACATAAGAAAAGATGCTCCAGAATTATTATTACATGGGGAATGTATATAGCTATTAAAACAGGCATGTCAGGCGAGGTGACAGGTCCTCTTTAATGTAGTATCAGGGGAGGGCAGAAGATGGGGGTACATGAAGGACAACAACATGTATGGGGCAGTCAGGAAAGTTGATCATCAGCCAGAGAAGCATTTGGCTTATTGCTGTCCTATGTGTGTGGTTGGCTTTAGGGCTCTTTCATACGAGCAGATCCCGTGCGGGTAATCCGCTGCGTGAAAGACAGCCAAGCCCCACTCCGGACGGCAGAGACACGGAGCAGTAACATGATTGATAATGCTCTTTGCCTCTCTGTGGTCTTGTTACTACAAAATCACGGTGACAACTTTATCTGATCGTGATTTTATAGTAAATAGATCACAGAGAGGCACGGAGCATTATCAGTCATGTTACTGCTCCGTGTCTCTGCTGTCCGGAGAGAGGGCTTGGCCCTCATTCACGCAGCAGATTACCCGCACAGGATCCGCTCGTGTGAAAGAGCCCTTAAAGTAAAACCTGGGCCGGCAGAATGTCTATTATACACATTTATTTGTATTATTTTGGTTTAGTACTGTTTACTGTGTATTGTGCCGTTCACCTGAATGGCAGAGAACTGCAGTACTCTGAACGGCCACAATGAAAAGTACCACGATCTGAGGATGAACCAGTTCAAACGCTGATCACTGGGGGTGCTGGGAGTCTGACTACTGCTAATATATGATTGATGGCCTATACTAGGGATAACCCCTTTAAATTTCCACTTCCAGCATCACTTCCCTGTCTGTCACGCATGTTGTGGCTTTGACATTCTCTGACACAAACGTTTTATTTCTTTCTCTACAATAGGTTTCTGTACCTGATGTGAAGTTTGTTCGTTTCCTCAGCACGTCCTCCACTCCAGTAAAGCATGAGGAGGACAGACTGGTTTACATTGGAAACCTGGGAACGGCAGTGCCTGGTACGTTCTTGGCTGATATGTCTGCCACATCCTACTTGATGTCCTCCATGCAGGTGGAGCAGCATCGGTGTAAGACTGGGGCTACACTGTGACATCAACCTGCCGCCAAGGGTCCAGGTGTTGGATCCTGGATGATGTGGTGTCACCTTGTAGCCCCAACCTTACACGGAGGTAGCGGGTGCAAGCACCAGTCAACTGGGAAAATATTGAAGAGCTGCTTCTATGTGACCTTTATATGCGGTAAATGACCAGACAGGGTATTGAAATTTCATGTTGAATTTCAAAATCCTAATCCCCTTTTGTCCTAAAAGATAAGCCCTCCTAAATGTGCCTGGCAGTATCTTATGCCCCTCTTATTGCAGATAGAATATGGGATGACATTGATGTCATCACAGGGAGTGTGGAGAATAGGCTCTACTCTGCCCTAGGTGCAGGCGGCCATAGGTGTTGGGGGGCAGATATGGTGTCTGTACTGCTGTAAATATCTGGTATATCGGCATTTTGCCTGCACACTGTAATGGTGTTTCAGCAGTGTTTCGTATTAGATATACAGGAAAGGCATGACTGCCCAATGAGATGTATACTGATGGCCTATCCTCAGGATAGTTCATCAGTATCTGATCAGTGGGGGTCCGACACCCCGACCTCTGCCAATCAGATGTTTTGAGAACGTACCAGCGCTCACAGTAGCACCACGACCTTCTCATAGCTTTCCCCTGGCCAGTAAAGACACGTTCATGTGTCACGTGGCCTAGGAGCAGCTCAGCCCCATTGAAGTGAATGGGGCTGAGCACGATACCAAGCACAGCCACTATACTATGTACGGCGATGTGCTTGGTGAGCTGATCGGTGGGGGTCCCGAGTATCGGACCCCAGCTGATCAGATACTGATGACGTATCCTGAGGATAATTATACTGCCAGAATCTTTGTGTTGCATGATGGGATACAATTCAGGAGACCCTAGAAAAGCAGAGCGAGCAGACATGTTTTCTACACCTAGTCTTTGGCTTTCTCTGGATCGAAGTTCTAGGTTGCTTTTAAAGGGACTTTTGTCTTCAGTGTTAAACCTGCCAGATATATACATATACAGTTAGAATATGTGTGTTACTAATCTGTTCTTTATTATTCATACAGGGGTGAAGTTCTTCTCCTACTCTACCAGCGTGGTCAGCTTAATTATTCTGCCAATGATTTTTGCAAATTCTGGCATCGGAGTAGACAGTCTTCCATTGAAGACCATTGATTGCTTTCTTCAGCATAGTTGGATTCTTCACCTTCATTACTCCAGTTACTTTGCATTTGTTGACCAAGGGCTATGTGGTTCGCCTATATCACAACAAGGAGAGAGACCTTTATACTGCAATCACTTACAATGCATTTCTTAGAGAGAAAAGGACAGCGTTTTCCCCAGAAGATGTTGAAGTACCTGGAGTGAGCAAGATGTTCACCACATTTTATGCAAAGAAGAAATCCATGCTGATAAATCCAATGTTATTTCCCAATTCCAATGATTATCAGCACCTTATGGGCTATGATAAACCCTTCACTTTTAATTTAGAAGACCTAAATCCTCCCTCTAAGGAAAAATAAACCTTGTGTTTGTAAAGGTGTCATTTTCTTAATATTATTATTATATTTTTTTTTTTTAAGATGACGTTTAACGCTTCCTTTCACACTTGAAGTTTTGAGTAAAGTTGAGCACAATTTTCCATCCACAGGATATGTGTGAAAGGATGGTACATACCTCATGGTACGTAAGAGAAGCTGCTCAGAGCGCAGTACGATTAAAGGGGTTCTCTGAGACCCTCAGAGTATAGCCACATGTAGCAGGTTCACTACAGAAAAAACATAGCATATCTGGATGAAATCTGCAGGGGCAAAATCCTCACCAAATCTTGCAGGTTTTACTATAGATTTCTATGCATAATTATGCAAGTTTCCATTGCAAAGGGAGAAATCCGCAGCATAAATTGGCATTTACAATTTGCATCTGGCGTTACGTGCGGATCTCGGTGCAGACATTTTCTGCAGTGTGTGGATAAGATCTGTGAAAATGTTATCCACTTCCCTGCTCCTTGCTCGGTGTGACCATACCGTAACACTGATGGCATATCCTTATAATACGCCAGCATTGTGTGTTCGGCGTGGGACCGATGTAGCCCGGTTCTGCGCAGTCCAGTGGATGGGTGCACATGGTGATTGACAGGCTCTCCTTTATGAATATGCATACTTAGCTGTCAGTCACTGTTTAGCACTACCCACAGGACTTTATAACAGTCTGCCCCCACATTAGATAGCATGCTCAACATGACACTGAGCAAATCTGACTGGTGTCCTCTGAGTGCAGAGAGTAAGTCCGACCAGGACTCCTAGGAGAGACGGTGAGACGCCTGAGGACCCTGCCCACACAGTATGATTGGCAGCTTACTGTGTATACATACTGAAACGGGGAGAGCTGTCCATCACTGTGCGCGCGCGTGGGGTAATCAGGACTCTTACTGTTTCTCCTAAGAGTCCTCTCAGGAGTTATTGGAAAGTTCTGCTCTAAATCTTGTACACATATAAATATATATGCGGTTGATCTCAGGAGGCTTTTCCCTCTAAGATCTGCACTGCGCAAGCCCTGTCAATCAAAAGGCGCAGCAGCTGCAGAGAAAGCAGAGCGTCTAGGTGTAATGGTAACGCCCCCGTTGCTCCTAGAGGCTCATTTGCATATATTAAAACATCATTTTTCTTAACAGGTCAGATAGTTTCATTATCATTTTGTAGAAGAAAAAAAAAAGCATATACCATACAGGATAACTTTATTAATTTTATTATTATTATTGCACAATAGACAAGTCTAGCATGCATAAAACATCACACTCTTGGCCGGGGGGAGGGATATAATAAATACATTCAATGTGTGTGCCCGGAGTTTTCCTGGTACATATGATACTGGTAATGAAAACAGGATGTGAACAGAGCCTTACATTGACAGGAAACTTATTAAGTCTGCCTTGGGCATGGCTTCAGTTCATTCCAGACCAGGGGACCTTTCTTGGCGCTCTCTGCTGTAGTAACTCTTTAGATCAGTATTGATCACTGCATCTGAGATCATGGTTAACTCCAGTCCTGACCAATGCAATAGGGTGTCAGCTGTGTGCGGGCCAAACTTGTGCCTTAAAGGGGTAATCCAGAAATTGATTATGATGACCTAGAAGTCCTCATGATTACATCAGCGGGGTCCAAGTCCCGGCACCCTGCCAATCAAATGTTTCAGGGAGCTACAGCACTCACTGGAGCTCTGGTGAGCACAGCCGGCAGCTTTAGGCCCCTTGCAGACGAGCGTGAGCGGATTAGGTCCGGATACGTTGCGGAATGCGTTCAGTGAAAACTGCGTTATTTTGCAAGCAAGTTCATTCAGTTTTGTCTGCGATCCCGTTTACTTGTTTAGTTTTTATCGCGCTTGTGCAATGCGAGTTAATGCGTTTTGCACGCACGTAATAAAACTGAATGTTTACAAACAACATCTCTTAGCAACCATCAGTGAAAAACGCATCGCTTGCTTGTGGATGCGATGTGATTCTCATGCAGCCCCATTCACTTCTATGGGGTCAGCGTTGCGTGTAAATTGCAGAATATAGAACATGCTGCGATTTTCACGCAACGCAGAAGTGATTTGTGAAAACCAACGCTCATGTACACAAACCCATTGAAATGAATGGTTCCGGATTCCGTGTGGGCGCAATGCGTTCACATCACGCATTGCACACAGTGCCCTACATCCCATAGCAGCAGTGCTTGGTATTGCAGCTCAGCCCCATTTACTTTGTTTACTTCACTTTATTATTTTCCAAAGTATCAATCTCGTATAATGAGCATACGAGCATCAAACAGCAAAAATATCCAAATATCGGTAAAGGATCACACAGGATCCACATTTTCAGTGACAATCAATGTATACAAATGTGAAAAGTAAACAGATAGCACTAGAAAAGTGTAGAGAATATTCTCAAACAAGCGACATTGTACATATTATACATCAATTTAGCATTATATTACCCCACCCCAAAGGACGCTAAAGAATCGAGAGAAGTCATCTCACATATAACATTTATGAAAAATAAGCCAAACCGTTAGGGCCCAGAAAAAGAGAGCAAAAAAGACCCTTAAATAGGAAGTAATCTATATATGATATATAGGTTAGGAAAAGGCAATTGTAAAAGAGAGAACTATAGAAGCGTGCTGCAAAACTATTATTCCCTGAGTTCCTCTGTATTACTGAGTTCTCCCAGTAGCCTTGAAAACTCAGAAGAATGGACAAAATCCACCAGAGTATTCCACCTGCTATAGAATAGATTCTCCATACCCTGCGAAAGTGCTGTAAGTTCTTCCATTCTTATCAAATATCTGAGTTCGGACGCCCATGCACAGAGAGAGGGAGCATCCACCTTTTTCCACCGACGCGGAATAACCATACGTGCTGCTACTAGAAAGAACCGCAACTGATTTTTCTTTAGACTAGCTATCGAGCCTGGGATAAGCGATAGAAAAGCAATCTTAGGAGAGTTGGGAACCGTTTTACCCATGAATTTGTTACATATGAGGAACACCTGGTCCCAAATTTTTTTTATTATTGGACACCCCCACCATATGTGCAACATCGAACCCATTTCCGAATTACATCCACAGCACAGGTTAGAGACATTCGGGAACATCTTGTTTAGAGTCGAGGGGCAATAATACCATCTGGCTAGGATCTTAAAGTTCTTCTCCTTCGCGTGAGCAGCTATAGACAATCCATGAGAGAGTGCACACACCTTAAGAACATCCTCCGATGAAAAGGACAGCTGTAGATCAGACTCCCATTTTTTAAAGAACGGGGCTAAATCAGGACTACTACAGTCCATTAGAAGCCCATACAACTGTGATATGAGCTTGTAATGAACATCAGGCTTCACATAGATGTTATCAAAAGCTGTCAGATCAGGACATGACCTTTGGTCGAATAAGCTATGTATGAAAGATCTTATCTGAACATATGCAAGCCACATGGAGCCATTCCGTCTATCCTCAGGTACAAGGGAGTCATAATTTTGTAGATGTTTTTGTGCCATAGCGTCCCGGACCCTAGGACATTGGGATTTGTGCCAAATCAAAAGATTAAGTGCCCTTTCCCCTATCAGAAAATCAGGGTTGCTCATGATTGGGGTCATAGGACCTTTTTTATGCGAAATCTGAAATTTCGAGGTCCAATAATCCCAACAGGCCAAGGCGTGTCTCACCAGAAATGGCCAACCCTCCTGGGCTGGGCGGTTGGAAACCCATGGTGCCACCGATAAATCTACTGGGGAAAGCTCCCTTTCCATCTTAATCCAAAGTTTCTGGGAGTTTCTATCCGACCAGTTTATGATCCTCATCAGAAATGCTGACGAATGATATACCCTAAGATCTGGCAGGCCCAACCCTCCCTTATCTCTATGTTTAGCCAGAACCACAGAGCCAATCCTAACTCTACCTGAATTCCAGATGAATCGAGTAATGGCCCTCTGAAGAACCACAAAATACCCCCTTGGTACATTTATTGGGACAGTTTGAAAAAGATACAGAAATCTCGGAAGAATGTCCATCTTAACGACTTCAAGCCTTCCAAACCACGAGATGTGCTTCAAAGAAAATTTCTGGAAATCTTCCAGTACCTTCTTCTGTAAGGGTAGGTAATTAAGAGGATAAAGTAAATGGAGCTGCCTAGGTATTTGTAATCCTAAATATGTTAAACTAACGTTCTGCCATTGAAAGGGAAAATTGCTTTGAGTTTGGGAAGCTACATCTGACGGGAGTGAAATATTGAGCATCTCACTTTTAGTGGGATTCATTTTAAAGTTACTCAGAAAGCCGAACCTCTGGAATTCCTGTAGAATAGATTCGACAGCAACGTGAGGATTTGAAATATACATGAGGAGGTCGTCCGCATACAGGGCTAATTTATGATGCGCGTTCCCCAATTGTATGCCTTTAATATTCGGGTTAGCTCGTAAGGCATTAGCTAAATGTTCCATGACTATCACATACAACAAGGGAGAGAGCGGACACCCTTGCCGAGTCCCATTTTTTATGTTAAAAGAGGAGGCCAATATGCCATTTGTTCTCACTCTGGCAGTGGGATTCGTATATAAAGCACCAATTTTCCCTATTACCGTGGGGCCTAAACCAATTTGTTTCAGCGCCGCAATCATAAATCCCCAATTAACTCTGTCAAACGCTTTTTCTGCGTCGACCGAGAAGAGACAGAGGGGATCCCCCCTACTTTTAGCTCTAGAGATGAGGTTAATCGTGCGTATAGTATTATCCCTGGCTTCTCTACCAGGTACAAACCCTACTTGATCGCCGTGTATAACACTAGGGAGTATTCTATTAAGACGATTCGCTATGAGTTTGGAATATATTTAAATGTCACAATTAATCAGGGGTATAGGACGATAATTAGTGCAAACTTTTGGGTCTTTATTAGGTTTCGGAATTACGACTATATGGGCCTCCAGGGACTGTTTAGGAAAGGGACAAGAAGGAGAAATGCTATTGAATACTTTTAAGAGAAAAGGTAATAACAGCTCCTTAAAATCCTTGAAAAAGGGTGCAGTAAACCCATCAGGACCCGGGCTTTCCCCCCCTTTTAGTGATTTCAAAACTTCTCCTATCTTGTGTTCTGTAAAATCTTCTTCAATTTCTGTTCCCTTTTCTATGGGTATCGTGGGAAGAGCCATATCTTCCATATATACATTTATCCGGTCAACAAACGCCTCTCCATGCATATCCGCAAATTGTCCCCGGATGTTATATAAACCCTCGTAGTATACTTTAAAGGTTTCCGCAATTTGTCTCGGATGATGTACTAGAGCACCATTAGCATCCAATATATTCGGAATAAAGCTAGCTTGTTGTCGAGGGTGTATATAACGCGCTAGCGCCTTCCCGGGTTTATTGGAATGCGCAAAAAGGTAGCTGCGAAACCGTTCAGTGTTCCTAAAAACAGAGTCTGAGAGTAACTTTTTAAGTTGATCTCTAGCTGACGTGAGTTCAGAAAGAACGTGTGGGTCCAGTGATTGCTTATGTGACTGCTCATGATCAGCTATCTGCAGTAAAAGTTGCTGAATTTTTGCTCCATTCTCTCTTTTGAGTCTGGCACCATGGCTTACCAAAACACCTCGCAACACACATTTCAATGCTTCCCACTGTAGGGGGAAGGCTGTGTCATCTAGTGAGTGATTCTCAAAAAATTGTCTGGTCGAAGACTCCAGATCAGCTCTACAGACACTATCCCTCAAAAGGGTCTCATTCAACCTCCATGTCCATTCTTTGGCTACCAGGCCTGGCAGTTCTAGAGACAAAAATATTGGTGCATGATCTGACCAAAGTGGGGTGCCTATGTGTGAGCAAGGGGAAAAGGACAAAGCATGGTGGGAGATCAGGAATCTATCTAACCTGCTGTAAGACTGGTGCGCCGGGGAAAAGTAAGTGAAATCTTTGTCTTTAGGATGAAGTATCCTCCAGACATCTACCAATTGTCTGGCATGTAGCAGATGCCTGGATCTATTGATTGTGGACCAGGGAACCGAAGTTCTACCCGAGGAGGAGTCCAATATTGGCTCCATGATCATGTTGAAATCACCACCCAGGAGCACCAATCCCCCAGCAAAGGTGTCTAACTTAGTAAGAATACCTGATAGAGCTCTGCTTTGTCTGGTATTTGGCAGGTATATATTCACAATGGTGTACACTCTCTCATGGATCCGCAGCTTCAGGAACAGGAACCGACCCAGATGATCCAATTGCGACTCTAAAAAGGTATAAGGCAGTGATTTATGAAGAGCAATTGAAACTCCCTTAGATTTAGAATCCAGATTAGTATTATGAGCCCAGAAAGTATAATGTTTTGACAGAATTTTTGGTACATGCTCTCTTTTGAAATGTGTTTCCTGTAACAGCAGAATTTGCACCCTCTCCCTGTGCATGCCGTATAAAACCCCTGAGCGCTTCTCTGGGGTGTTGATACCTCTAACGTTTAGGGAGGCCAATTTCACTTTACGCGGACCCGCCATTTTGAGAAACTCAAATTATGCTCTGAACTATGCTTAAGAACGCTGTAGTGGGGGAATAGTCAAGGGTTCGCACAAACCACCCCAAGAGTACCCTGCGTCTTGAGGAGGTCTGGCAATCACCGACTATCAAGACAGGGGGTAGAGGTAAAGGGGAGGGAAGGAAAGAAAAGAGAAAGAAAGGGGTAAGTTGCAATATATCAAGTAACTGTCCCAAGTAGAGGGACCGACTCGTCCTATACCTGATAGAACGAGGGTTACAATAGGAGACGGACTTCCAGTGACGGAGCAAGGAAGCCGCCACAAGGCTGAGAAGCCCTAAGAGCCATGACTAATAGGTGAACATGAAAACATTCACATACAACTTTCATTACATAGCTAAGCATTGCCTTAACACTTAACTGCAGATAGAATAAATCCTGTAAACCTAAGGAGAAATATAGGATAGTTAGCCATAGACATGGAAATAACACAGTTGGAGAGAAGAAAGCATAAATGCAGGTTCAATCCCCCCAAATAAACACTTGTCTCCAAAGTTGTCCCTGGAACAGCATGAGATACGATCACTTATAAACTCAGCCTCGGATTCACGGTCACGCTGGCTGCTGAGGATTCATCCTCCCTGAGGTTGCTCTTCTACTATACCCGCTCGTGGACCGAGATGGTAGAACTGGAATGACCTGCCAGTCAGGTAGATAGATTGGTGGCAGGTTCAATGCAGACAGGAACATGTCAAGGTCGTCAGGATCTCACAGTTCCAAACGGTGACCATTCCTACGGACCACCAGTTGAAATGGGAACCCCCAGGACTATGGAATATCCTTTGACCTCAAGAGGTCTAGCAAGGGTTTAAGTGCCCTCCTTCGGGCTAAGGCTACTTTCACACCTGCGTTCAGGTGTCCGCTCGTGAGCTCCGTTTGAAGGTGCTCACAAGCGGCCCTGAACGCAGCCGTCCGGCCCTAATGCATTCTCAGTGGAGGCGGGTCCACTGAGAATGCATCCGTCTGCCAGCGTTCAGCCTCCGCTCCGCTCAGTGAGCGGACACCTGAACGCTGCTTGCAGCATTCGGGTGTCCGCCTGGCCGTGCGGAGGCGAGC
The DNA here is from genome assembly GCF_905171765.1 of Bufo bufo. Taxonomy (NCBI): domain Eukaryota; kingdom Metazoa; phylum Chordata; class Amphibia; order Anura; family Bufonidae; genus Bufo; species Bufo bufo. The sequence goes on along the minus strand of NC_053393.1, from coordinate 107,210,737 downwards.
GGATCCGTCCAGACTTACAATGTAAGTCAATGGGGACGGATCCGTTTGAAGATGACACAATATGGCTCAATCTTCAAACGGATCCGCCCCCGTTGACTTTCAATGTAAAGTCTGGACAGATCTGCTAAGGCAACTTTCACACTTAGAAATTTTTCTAAGTTATAATGCAGACGGATCCGTTCTGAACGGATGCAAACGTCTGCATTATAGGAGCGGATCCGTCTGATGAAACATCAGACGGACCCGCTCCGAACGCTAGTGTGAAAGTAGCCTAAGGTGTTCCTGGATAAGTCCTGGAGTATCGTCAGAGTGGCCCGGTCGAAGTCAATTGTAGAAAAGTTGCGCGCTTTTTTCATTATAGCCTCCTTTACCGAATAATAGTGGAGACGGCAGATCACATCTCTGGGCCTAGAGAGGTCTGAGCTGATGGGGGCTAAAGCTCTGTGCGCTCTGTCCATTTCCAACCGGTCTGAGACAGGTTCCCCTAGGATGGTGCTAAAGAGTCCTTGTAATGTAGATATCAAGTCCTCCGTCTTGGTGGCCTCAGGAAGTCCTCTGATCCTGATGTTATTCCGTCTATTACAGTTTTCGATATCATCATGTAGACGGTAGAGGTGACCAATGTAACGGTCTCTAACTTCCCCTTGATTCATAAGCTCATTTACCTGCGCAGCTGTGTGATCATGCAGGGACGCCACTTCCTCCAACTTCTCTTCAATAGCTTTCACATTAGATTTAATCGTGGAGAACTCTTGCTTGTATGAGTTTTCCAGTCGCTCCACATATTTTTCCATTTCAAGCTTAGTGGGAAGGAGTTTAATATATTCCCTTATGTCCCAGCTTTCACCTGAGTTCCCACCTTCTGCCATTTCTACTGTATCAGGGGTCTGTGCTGTAGCGTGGCAGTGCTGAGGAGATGATGCCGCATCCCAAGATGGCGACTGCCTCGTGGCGCCTCCACTCAGAAGATCCTGCTTGGACCGGAGCGAGTCAGGTGAGCGATTTGCCGCGATGCGACTCTGGGTCTGATATGGGGACCACTGAGAGCTCGGTGGTACCTCTGCTTCCGAGGAGTTGCTCCGGTGCACCGGCGCCACGTTCGGGTTGCGGCCTGTTTTGTCACCAGCCGGCTCCGCTGCAAAATACTTTAGCAACCCGCTCTTTTCTCCGGGGGATCTTGCTGAGGGATCACCCGCTAGTGACCCTTTGCGTGTGCGCACCATAAGAGCTGTTTCAGGTGCATTAGGAGGCAAGTATCTCTCGGCTTCTCAGACCTGCGGCGGGAGCTCCACACTTGTGCGTCCTCACACCGCCATAGTCAGGCCACGCCCCCCAGCCCCATTTACTTTAATGGGGCTGAGCTGCGACTAGGCCACGTGACCGATGAACATGATATCACATGGCCTAGGAAGAGGCCTGTGCACTCACAGAGCACTGGCATCTAACAGCTGATCGACGGGGGTCCTGGGTGTTGGACCCCCACCTATGTGACGTTGATGACCTGCCCAGAGAATAGGTCATCAATATAAATTCCTGGGAAACCCCTTTAAAAGTATGGGCTGGTGCAGGAACTATCTGCTCCCCATAGCATACTATTATGGCATACTACAGAAAGGAATTAAATGGGTTATCCAAGACCCATATGCCTGATCCCCTCACACAGATTATATTTACCTTGCTCCCTGGCACCCACGTCGCTTCTGATGCTGACACGGCCACCGCTGTATCACCCCCGGTTGCGCCGATTAAAACATCCATCGAAGAAGGGGGGGGGGATGGGTAGGGGCTTGAGCAATAGCAGGCTGCGGCGGGAACAAGCCTCCCTAGCATCGTGGGTAACGTTAGGGAGGCTTATTCCTATGGCGGCCTGCTATTGGCTGCCCCCCCTCCCCCCGATGCTGGATGTTTTCATCTGCGCAACGGGGAGATGCAGCAGCGGCCGTGCAGGAAGATAATCCCCCTGAAAATACTATTACCACACAGATAGTTCACCTTCAATAATTATTGGCATACTCTGCCAGAGTGCGCTATTTTGTAACAGTGCACCCAATAGTAATAATGTCCCTCATTTTACCCCCAAAAGTAACAACTCCCTCTACAATGTGTGGCAGAAGACAAAATGAGCCCTTATAATGTGTGGCAGTGCAAAAATACCTCCTTATGTGTGCCAGTACAAAAAATGCTCCCGTGTGCCAGTACAAAAAAAAGTGCCCCCTGTAGAACAAATGTCCCCATAGTGGCCACCTTAGAATGTGTGCCAGTACAAAAATCCTCTTTTATAAAGTACAAAAAAATACCCCCTTATGCACCAGTACAAAAAGCTCCCTTATAACATGTATCAGTACAAAAAAGCACCCCCTTTTACTGCCCCCAATAGAATGAATATCCTCATAGTGGCCCCCTTATAATGTGTGCCAGTACAAATATGCTCCCTTTTACAGCTACACTGTCCCCATAGTGCTTTCTCCAGTTACAAATTTTGATTCCCACCCCATTGTGCCCCAACAGCATGCTGCCAAATAAAAATAAAGAATAAGCAAAGCAGTGCAAGACGTAGACTTCCTCTAGTCTGTGCCCTGAGCTCTATGCAGCCCGGCTCAGGCAGCGCGATAATGATGACACCGGCCTCTGATAGGCTACAGGAAATAGGGCTATTAGAGGAAACAGTGGGCCATGGAGACCTCCGCTGTCCCGTCACGGTATCCACTGTATTGCTGTCCTGAGTGTAGCGATGCAGTTGAATATGTAGAGATGAGCGTTTCCACAATGGAAGCGCTCATTGGACATGGCCCTTCAGCTGCCCCACTCTTGCCCCTACCTTTTGCTACCAGAGGCAATTGTCTCGCCTCACCTCATTGGCGGTGCACCCCTGATATCCATATGAAGGCTTGGGGCATCAGTTGTACATTTTAGTGGCACCATTTAATGTTCTATCTAATGGATTGCAAAATTGTAAAAAAAAAAAAACTTGTGGAGTAAATTAAAATACAATGCTTTTTTTTGTAGGGCGAGCTTTAGCTTTTCTTGGTATTATTTTGGGGAACGTAACTTTTTGATCATGTTTTATTCTATTTTTTGAGGTGGTGAGAAAATAAAAAGATGGTATGAGATTTATCAGGAAACTTGACCGTGTGGCCATATACTTTGTTGGGTGTCAGCCATGGTGACCTAAAGGAGGAGGCAGGTACAGTAAAGTGCAACGGTGAAGCAGCTCCCTACTCCACTATTCACCAGCTTGTGCTCTCAATAGCAGCAGACGCAATGTGGTGACGTTATTGCACTTGTTGAGCTGAGCTAGAAACTGTACGCTCACGAAGAGCATACAGCAACACTTGCAATGAGCAGGACACTGGGTCAGTTGGGGCTACTATGCAGTGGGTCAGATTGAGATGTAAATAAGTTTGTGACGCCAGTTGCAGCTTGCGCAGGTACTGTAGCAGGGCCCTTTAAGATGGTATGAGCACACGTACTAGGTGAGGAATGCCAGAGGGGGAGATTGTCTCTGTATTGTGTCAACGGTGTCTCCTACCTGTAGTACGGCTGGACTCCTGTATCCTGGCTCACATGCAACAAATTTGAGTGCTGTAAATAGGAGTAACTGAGGAATGATGGAATTCCACACAGAAAAGAGGGTCCAACTTGTCTTTACTTGATGTTATTATATATGCAGCTCTTGATCCATACAATGTTACAGCTTTAGTCTAGGATCCCAGCAGGTGTTGGCAATATGTGGCAGGAATTATATATCTATATTCTGCATCTAGTACATACGCCTTTAAGAATCTGGCAGGAATCTGTCTTCTGCTCTGTCTGAGGTCTGCTTGATATGGGCCTGACTAGCTGTGGAGGTACTTATCTTCTCCTTGTATTTGGATATGTACTTACAGGACTGCTTGCAGGGAATGGTGGTTTCGTCCTGGAGATCTGATAGTTCTGAAGTTGGCTGCTTCTTTGGTCATCCAGCTGAGGTAAGGGACTCAGGCTGGGAAGGTTGATCTTGGGCCTCAGCAGAGGCTTGGATCCCTGGTTGGGGTCCCTGTTTCTGGGAGCTCCTATTCACACAGCCTACCCCAACAGGGGGTGGCTGGTACACACTGCCTAGAACTTTCTGTCCTCCCTCTGAAGTAGGATGTGGGAACATTCCACTCCTCCTCAGATAGGGGGAGCTAGCCTGGAATAGTATATTCCAGTCTAGATATACTAACTGGCTTGGTTCTGCTACATACTGCTGCCACCTGCTGGTGTACATGGATATTACAGCATAAATACAATGCAACAGGCCTGGAAAATGCACATTATGGGGGAAATGATGCAAACTTATACCAGATGACAATATACATACACTTGACATTATGAAGCAGGGGAACAGAAGTTTAGTGACATACTTTAGGATGTTACACACTCAGGACAGGAAAAAACCCTGTGGAGGAAACCTGTGGAAAACCATGGCTGCTGTACTGCCCTTCCTCCAGGCATACTAAGGGAGCTTACCGCTATAGCATACGTTTTGGTGTGTGTTTATTTGTAATGATTGTGTGTTTGTTTAGAATTTGTGTATGTATGTATTTGTAGTGATTGTGTTTGTGTATTACTTGTGTATGTGTGTGTTGTGTTTATGTGTGTAGTGATTGTGTGCACAGCAGAAGAGGGAGCAGGGTGCAAAAGCGGAGCGGCCGTCCCCTAGACAGTACACCTGCTACTGCCCACCGCAGCAAGGGACCGAGCACACCAAAGCCAAACTCCAAGGAGTTCCCTGGAGTGGCAGTTCTTCAGACAATGTGCTGACGACAAGACACGAGTGGTTTGCACGCTGTGCAATCAGAGCCTGAAGCAAGGCATAAACGTTCTCAACCTGAGCACAACCTGCATGACCAGGCATTTAAGTGCTAAGCACGAGCTGCAGTGGAGTAGACACCTCAAAAAGCAAGAAAGGTCTCTGGCTCCTCCTGCTTCTTCTTCTGCTGCAGTCGCGGCCTCTTCATCCACCTCTGGAGTGACAGTGCCACCTGCCACCCGTCAAACAGAGGATCTGCCAGCAACACCAACACCTGGGTCACCAAGCATCTCCACAATGTCCCACGGAAGCATTTGCAGTAAGCCGGATTGGGGCAGATGCACACTGGCGCAATATTAATAGTTTTTAGTTCGTGACGCCAATTGCAGCTTGCGCAGATACTGTAGCAGGGCCCTTTAAGATGTTGCAACTCACGTACCAGGTGATGAATGCCAGAGGGGGATAATGTCTCTGTGTAGTAGGTATTGTGTCAACGGTGTCCCCTACCTTGGTACAGCTGCACTCCTGGATCCTGGCTCACTTGCAATAAATTTGAGTGTGGGCAGTAGGAGTAATTGAGGAATGAATGTAATCCAGACAGGAAATATAATCCAACTCGTCTTTACTTAATGCAGCTTTGAATCCATACAAGATACAGCAATAGTCTTGGGTCCCAGCAGGTATTGGCAATATGTGGCAGGAATCTATATATATTCTGCTTCTTGTCATATGCCTAGTAGATCTGGCAGGTATCTGTCTTCAGCTCTGTCTGTAGTCTGCTTGATATGGGCCTGAAGGAGGTATTTGGCTTCTCCTGGTCTTTGGATTAGTACTCACAGGACTGCTCGCAGGGGATGGTTGTTTTCCTGGAGATCTATAGTTCTGGAGGGCTGCTTGCTTGTCCACAGCTGAGGTAAGGAACTCAGGCCGGGAAGGTTGATCTTGGGCCTCAACCGAGGCTGGATCCTAGGTTGGGATCCCTGTGTCTGCTCACGGCCTCATGTGCGACGTGCCCACAAGGTGGAACTCCACCTTGCACATGCTGGCCAGACTGTGCAAGCAGCAGCAGGCGATAGTGGAGTTTCAGCTGCAGCACGCACGGGTGAGTCGCTCTGCGGAACAGCACCACTTCACCACCAATGACTGGGCCTCCATGCGAGACCTGTGTTCCTTGTTGCGCTGTTTTGAGTACTCCACCAACATGGCCAGTGCCGATAACGCCGTTCTCAGCGTTACTATCCCACTTCTATGCCTCCTTGAAAAAACGCTGCAGGCGATGATGGAAGAGGGATCATTATCTGGAGAGAAGTAATAAAGAAGATCGCGGAACTCACCGGAGGAGATTCAATGTTGCTGCTTTATTCAAATGCTTCAAGAGAAGTAGTGCATGTAGAATCCAGGGGCGGACACACTGTAGCAAGCGGCGACGGCCGTTTCGCACGGAGGATCACGCTTCTTCTGGCCGCTGTGCACGTCATTGCACAGACCTGCGCTTTATAGAGGCGGACTCAGAGCGGCCGGCACCATCAGCCGCAGCTGTGCGCCCGCGGATCTATGACATGATTTAAAAACATGGGACCAGCATGGACAGGTACAAACACACAAATGGTGGGAAGGTATTCATGAGATCCATTTCATATAGCGATGCCTATTAAGTATAGGCGCACAGTGGCAAACTCATATACATATAGCAAAAAAGGGACCAATTGTAACAGTGCACAATCATGTGCGATTATTAATACCGCAGCCTATCAAGGAATTGCATAGGAGGCAAGTTCATACATGGTGTGAGTGTGGGAAACTGGGTGTAACTATTCACCCCCTAAGATGAACGCATCCCGCTTACAAAAACACGGACATGTCGTTTTTATCATTTAACCCTGCCGCTCCCATCGCTCCAGTTCGCATAATCCACCTTGCCTCCCTCTGCAGGAGTAAGCGGTGCCGATCACCCCCCCTGAGGATAGGTCAGACATGTTCCACCCCCGCAAAGGATAGACAACGTGGATGAGCATCGTGGGCGGTGCGGATATGGTCAATAAGACGCGGGCTGCCTCTCCCCGACCGTATAGAACCGACATGTTCACGGATGCTTTCAAATAGGGGGCGAATCGTTTTACCTATGTAAAAGCGTTTACAAGGGCAGAAAACCACATACACCACATGAGAAGTGCGGCAGTTAATAAAATCACGTACAACGTGTTTTATTCCCCCAATCCGTAAATCCTTACTACAGACATTGAGTGCGCAGAACGAGCAATGGCCACATTTGTAATTCCCTCTGGGTTTCTTAAGCCAGGTCACATCTTGGGGCGTATTCAATACGCTACTGACCAGCTTGTCCTTAATTGTAGGGCACCTTCTAAATGTGACCAGAGGTCAGCCTTGTAGATTTTGAGATCGATTTATTTTTGTCGGTCCGCAAGTTGTATTTAAAAAAGCTGTTCACAGAGACCCCCATACAGGGTCCCACCCCTCCATCGGGAGAGGTCCCAGCCACTATGTCCCAGACCGACTTCCATTTATGGGGTAGATTCAGTGATGAGGAGATAGCCTGCATTCATTTTATGTCCAACATGGAGCCAGAGGAACCTTCTGGTGATCAGGGCCAGTTTAGCAAGTATATAGGGGGCATCAGGTCCACCTTCCTTCCTCCCATGCCGGCCGGCTCGGCGATAGATCTGTTCCACAAGCGAGTGCTGAGAGAAATGCGTGCGCTGGCGTATCCGGCGGCACCTTCTAACCTTACGGTTGAAGAATCCCGCGTTCTCATGTGGTTAAATAAACAAGATAACATCGTTATTAAGCCGGCCGATAAGGGAGGGAATGTGGTCCTGATGCCCAGGGAGTACTATTTAGAAGAAGCGCAGAGACAATTAGGAGATAGTACCGTGTATATCAAGCTCAGGGGAGACCCCATACCGGAGATCTCGTCTAAGCTTTTTACACTTGTGAATCAGTACATATCGATCGGATTTCTATCCAGGGGCATGAAAGATCGACTTATCCCTGCCTTCCCTAAAGTCCCTGTATGGTACTTTGTGCCAAAAATTCACAAATCACTGACCCGACCTCCTGGACGTCCCATCATTGCCGGGATCGGGTTAGTGACTGAGCCCTTATCCGGTTATATCGATTGTCTCCTCAGACCGCTGCTAGCTAGCATCCCGACGTACCTAAAGGACACAGGTGACTTTCTCCGGGCACTCGGGGCCCTTGAGTGGCAGAGCGGGTTTAACCTGGTGTCCTTGGACGTCGAAAGCTTATACACTAGAATCCCCCATGATTTAGGACTTTGGGCAATTAGCCAAGTCCTTAGCATAAGCGATAAGGATGTGGCGTTCAAAAACTTCATCCATGAAGCATTGGACCTCGTCCTTACTAATAATGTTTTTCAGTTTCATGGTCAGTGGTACCTCCAGGTACTAGGTACCGCAATGGGCACACCTGTCTCGTGCACATTTGCCAACCTGTACCTTGCGGTATTTGAAGAGACATATATCTTCTCGGTGGATAACCCCTTCCTACGGCATATTCACTTGTTTTTAAGATACGTGGACGACGTTTTTCTGGTCTGGTCGGGGAGTGAGGCGTCCTGTAACGCGTTCGTGGATCACCTCAATGCACGTAACCGGATGAATATGAAGTTCACCATCAACTTTGGTGGTGGATCTCTCGATTTTCTGGACGTGCATGTTACTGTCAAAGAGGGAGTTGTACACACTAGTGGCTATCGTAAGCCCACGGCGACTAACTCGCTCCTCCACCAGACCAGTTTCCACCCGCCATCGGTCAAACGGGCTGTCCCGTACGGACAATTTGTCCGTTTATGTAGGATAAATGATACCGATGCGGGCTTTCATAGACAAGCCAGGGAACTTGGTGGTAGGCTTCTGGACAGGGGTTATCCATCGAGAAGCTTCTCAGCGGCCCTACACAGGGCTTCAAAAACTGGACCGTAACGCTTTACTCATGGAGAGGAAAAAGGATGCTACACCCTTGCGCTTCGCTTTTTCCTTTCAATACAGTCCTGCCGCAGATATAATCAGGCAGACGATCAACCAAAATTGGGACTTATTGAAGGGGGACCCCTCTCTCAGCAGCCTTGCCAATGAACGACCTCTGGTCACATTTAGAAGGTGCCCTACAATTAAGGACAAGCTGGTCAGTAGCGTATTGAATACGCCCCCAGATGTGACCTGGCTTAAGAAACCCAGAGGGAATTACAAATGTGGCCATTGCTCATTCTGCGCACTCAATGTCTGTAGTAAGGATTTACGGATTGGGGGAATAAAACACGTTGTACGTGATTTTATTAACTGCCGCACTTCTCATGTGGTGTATGTGGTTTTCTGCCCTTGTAAACGCTTTTACATAGGTAAAACGATTCGCCCTCTATTTGAACGCATCCGTGAACATGTCGTTTCTATACGGTCGGGGAGAGGCAGCCCGCGTCTTATTGACCAAGCTGGTCAGTAGCGTATTGAATACGCCCCCAGATGTGACCTGGCTTAAGAAACCCAGAGGGAATTACAAATGTGGCCATTGCTCATTCTGCGCACTCAATGTCTGTAGTAAGGATTTACGGATTGGGGGAATAAAACACGTTGTACGTGATTTTATTAACTGCCGCACTTCTCATGTGGTGTATGTGGTTTTCTGCCCTTGTAAACGCTTTTACATAGGTAAAACGATTCGCCCCCTATTTGAACGCATCCGTGAACATGTCGATTCTATACGGTCGGGGAGAGGCAGCCCGCATCTTATTGACCATATCCGCACCGCCCACGATGCTCATCCACGTTGTCTATCCCTTGCGGGGGTGGAACATGTCCGACCTATCCCCAGGGGGGGTGATCGGCACAGCTTACTCCTGCAGAGGGAGGCAAGGTGGATTATGCGTACTGGAGCGATGGGAGCGGCAGGGTTAAATGATAAAAACCACATGTCCGTGTTTTTGTAAGCGGGATGCGTAAATCTTAGGGGGCGAATAGTTACACCCAGTTTCCCACACTCACACCATGTATGAACTTGCCTCCTATGCAATTCCTTTATAGGCTGCGGTATTAATAATCGCACATGATTGTGCACTGTTACAATTGGTCCCTTTTTTGCTATATGTATATGAGTTTGCCACTGTGCGCATATACTTAATAGGCATCGCTATATGAAATAGATCTCATGAATACCTTCCCCCAGTTTGTGTGTTTGTACCTGTCCATGCTGGTCCCATGTTTTTAAATCACGTCATAGATCCACGGGCGCACAGCTGCGGCTGATGGTGCCGGCCGCTCTGAGTCCGCCTCTATAAAGCGCAGGTCTGCGCAATGACATGCACAGCAGCCAGAAGAAGTGCGATCCTCCGCGCGAAACGGCCGTCGCCGCTTGCTACAGTGTGTCCGCCCCTGGATTCTACATGCACTACTTCTCTTGAAGCATTTGAATAAAGCAGCAACATTGAATCTCCTCCGGTGAGTTCCGCGATCTTCTTTATTACTTCTCTCCAGATTATGATTCATTAATCTAACCTCTACTTCGCTGAGCACCACGCTACGGAGCATCAACCACAGCAGCGGTTTCCTATTACTCATAAGGCTATTTCAGTTAAGGCAGTGCCGCCTAGCCTCACCTGCTCCATATGTATTATATTCAGGAAGAGGGATAATTTCATAAGGTTTCCAGCCAGTCATTCCCAAGTGACTCCGAGGGTGGGTTCCTGCACCCACAAACACCAGGTACACAATTGTCCAGCCAGGGCACAGTTCTGGAGGATGACGAGGTGGAGGATGAGGAGGAGGAGATGGAGGAGGAGGAACCATGTTCACAGCAGGGTGGCACCCAGAATAGCTCATGGCCATCACTGGTGCGTGGCTGGGGGGATACAGAGGACACAGACGATACACCTCCCACAGAGGACAGTTTTTCGTTGCCTCTGGGCAGCCTGGCACACATGAGCGATTACAAGCTGCAGTGTCTCCGCAACGACCGCCAAGTTGCCCACATTGTAACTTGTGCTGATTACTGGGTGGCCACGCTGCTGGATCCCCGTTACAAGGACAACGTACTGTCCTTAATTCCGTCACTGGAGTGTGATCGTAAGATGCGCGAGTACAAGCGCACGCTGGTAGATGCGCTGCTGGTGGCATTCCCACCTGACAGCGGGGGCACAGTGGAAGCACAAGGCAAAGGCAGAGGAGGAGGAAGAGGTCGCCAACGCAGCTTTGGCACCACCAGCACCTCAGAAGGCAGGGTTAGCATGGCCGAAATGTGGAAAAGCTTTGTCAGCACGCCACAACAACCAGCACCACCAGCTGATATGGAACGTCTTAGCAGGAGGCAGCATTTCACCAGCATGGTGGAGCAGTATGGGTGCACACGCCTACACGTACTGACTGATGGGTCTTCCCCCTTCAACTTCTGGGTCTCCAAATTGGGCACATGGCCTGGGCTTGCCCTCTACACCTTGGAGGTGCTGGCCTGCCCTGCAGCCAGTGTATTGTCTGAACGTGTGTTTAGCACGGCAGGGGGTGTCATCACAGACAAGCGCAGCCGCCTGTCCACAGCCAATGTGGACAAGCTCACGTTCATCAAAATGAACCAGGCATGGATCCCTCAGGACTTGTCCGTACCTTGTGCAGAATAGACATGTATACTGGCACTAAGCAGCCATTGTTATACTGCAGCGCAATTGCTCATTGTTGTATTTTGGATATTTCACACTCTTTTGGAGTGTACCCTAATAAAATAAAATAAATACCGTATTTTTCGCTTTATAAGACGCACTTTTTCCCCCCCAATAGTGGGGGGGAAATGGCAGTGCGTCTTATAAAGCGAACACTGCCATGTTTACTTTGCTGACGCTGATACATCGCAAGCCGCAATGTATCAGAGGGGTGGGAGGAGGGGACGGAGGCTGGCAACACTCGCGGCGGGGCCCGATGCAGTCACTGTACTGTAATACATCGGACCCCGCTCACGGTAATTATCACATGTAAAGTCTATAATCTTCAAGCAGTGTCTCTGCTTTAAACTAGGGCAATCCTCTGTAGTGCAACTCACTATGAAAGCGGCAGGCAGAACGGCAGCGTAACCTCGCGATTCTCACTCATTCATGGGAAGGAAGTGGGAGGAGCATTAATGAGTGAGAATCGCGAGGTTACGCTGCCGCTCTGCCTGCCGCTTTCATAGTGAGTTGCACTACAGAGGATTGCCCTAGTTTAAAGCAGAGACACTGCTTGAAGATTATAGACTTTACATATGAAAACGGCTTCATTACACTCTGCTTTCTTCTATACCAGTACTCACTATGAAAGCAGCGGTCCTGCCGGCGCGTGACGTCACTCACTCGGTCATGCTCCTCCCACTTCATTAATGAAGCTGGCAGGAGCGTGACTGACTGAGTGAGTGACGTCACGTGCTGGCCGGACTGCTGCTTTTATAGTGAGTACTGGTATAGAAGAAAGCAGAGCCATTAAAAGATTTTACATATAAAGTCTACTGTGTGCCCTGTGGTGTAATGGGGGTCACTATTCACACAGGGACAATATACTGTGACACATGATACTGTGACCAGCATAAGATCATCTTATGCTGGTCACAGTATCATATGTGTCACAGTATATTGTCCCTGTGTGAATAGTGACCCCCATTACATAAGATGCTATATATGATGCTACATCCCCCGTAGTAGTGCGTCACCCAAAGGTCCCCCATAACAGTGCGTCACCCACAGGTCCCCCCATAACAGTGCGTCACCCACAGGTCCCCCCATAACAGTGCGTCACCCACAGGTCCCCCCATAACAGTGCGTCACCCACAGGTCCCCCCATAACAGTGCGTCACCCACAGGTCCCCCCATAACAGTGCGTCACCCACAGGTCCCCCCATAACAGTGCGTCACCCACAGGTCCCCCCATAACAGTGCGTCATCCACAGACCACCATTAGTTCAAAACCCCTCCAAAAGCACACCATTAGTTCAAAACCCCTCCAAAAGCACACCTTTTGGTTCAAATTTTTTTTTTCTTATTTTCCTCCTCAAAAATCTAGGTGCGTCTTATCATCAGGTGCGTCTTATAAAGCGAAAAATACGGTAATTTAAACCAAAAAACAGTGTTGGCTACCTCGTCCTCCTCAAACTCCTACTCCATATGGACCTCCATCTCAAAAATCAAGTTTATTTTAAAAAATTTGTACGTATTTTATTTTATGTCATTTCACTAATTTGTCTGTTACATATTCGGGTGAAATTCACCAATTTCTGGGTGTGATATACCCCTGCTCTACCTAGTAGACAGGTAACATTTCACTAATTTGTCTGTTACATATTCGGGTGTAATTCACCAATTTTTGGCTGTAATATACCCCTGCTATACCTAGTAGACAGGTAAAAAAAAAATCATTAATTTGTCTGTTACATATTCGGGTGAAATTCACCAATTTTTGGCTGTGATAGACCCCTGCTCTACCTAATAGACAGGTTAATAAATTTCACAAATTTTTCTGTTACATTCTTGGGTGACATTTTACAATTTTTGCCGTGAATAAACCCCTGCTCTGCAAAGGTGACAGGGACCGAAATTTTTAAAAATCATCTGTTCCATTGGTGGGTGACATTAACCCATTTCTGGCGATGAAAAACCCCTACTCTGCATAGGTGACAGGGAATTAAATTCGTAAAGTTCGTCTTTAATTGGCCCTTTCATTCGATCCTTCTTCTTTAATAACTTGTCCCACATTTCTGCTCCATCCCATAGCAGCCATTGACCTCCCTTGGATGAGGTCTCCCTTTCTCATGCTCCCTCTCCGGCGTGGAACCCTGATTTGCCGATAACCGTGATCAACATGGTAGGCTCAGAAAAGAACATCGAAAGTTGGTAGAGAAGATATCCAAATGGATCGTGGACGTCACAGGACCGTGCGATCAGGCAGAAGTTATCTAGAGCAGGGCCTCTCCTGTCTAACGTTTCCAAATCCAAAATACCCCAGTGACATTCCCTATAATTTTTTATTAATCATTCCAATAACAGGGCATCTTAAGAGTCCTGTATTGTTATTTATTGTCACTACCTCCCCGAGTCGGAGAGTGTGTAATTGCTGCACGCCCCCTCCTTTCCTTCAATTCTTCTGCTTTAATAATTTGTCCCACATTTCTGCTCGATCACAATAAAATTTCATCCATTAACCACCCTTGGATGTGGTCTCTCTTTCTCACGCTCCCTCTCCAACGTGGAACCCTGATTCGCCGCTAACCGTGATCAACATGGTAGGCGCAGAAAAGAACATCAAAAGTTGATAGAGCAGATATCCAATTGGATCGTGAACATCACGGGGACATGCAACATGGTGGGGCAGTATGTTTGCACACGCCTACACGTACTGACTGATGGGTTGCCCCCTGCAATTTCTCGGTTTCCAAATTGGGCACATGGCCTGAGCTTGCCCTTTACGCCTTGGAGGTGCTGGCCTGCCCTGCAGCCAGTGTCTTGTCTGAACGTGTGTTTAGCACGACTGGAGGGGGTTACCTTAGGTTATATTTCCCAATGTTTTGGGGTGTACCCTAATTTAAAAAAGTAAAAATAAATTTAAAACCAAAAAGCAGTGTAGGCTACCTCCTCCTCCACCGCCGCTTCCACCTACACCGCCACATCCACCGCCTCCTCAACCCCCTACTCCATATGGACTTCGTTCTTCTAGATCAAGATTATTATTTTTTATTTTTACATATTTTATGTTATTTAAAGTCATTTCCCTATCCACATTTGTTTGCAGAGCACTTAACATGCACTTAACCACATTTTGATGCCATTTGCAGCCCTCTAGCCCTTTCCATGACATTTTTAGAGCCATTTTAGTGCTCAAAAGTTCGAGTCCCCATTGACTTCAATGGGGTTCGGGTTCGAATCAAGTTCGGCTCCCGAACTTGAACTTTTCTGTGAAGTTCGGCCGAACCCGTCGTACCTGAACATCCAGGTGTCCCGCTGAGACTCTGATGCCAGGAAAGGAGCGAGGACCTCAGCCCACTGGTCTCGAGGCAGCTTTTTCCTGGTGGCCACTTTCTCGTACATCGCCAGGTAGGTTTCGATGTCGTCTGCAGGTGTCATTTTAGGAATCTCTGCACGGACTGCTTTCCAGGCAGTTGTAGCAGCACATGTTGTAGCAGCAACTGGTTGGTCTCTTGCTGCTGCTTATTAGCCTCCCGTTGGTGCAGGTTGGTCTCTCACTGCTGCAAATTAGCCTCCATGAGGGCCTTCACAACAGCCTCCATTTTGTCGTGGGGCACGGGTTAAAATACAGTTGGTTTGATGTACGACATACAACTGTGCCCAAAAAATGCTAACCCAAAAATATATTGCGTTCACGCCAGCCTCAATGCGCTTGGCCGCATCAACCACCAATTGTGGGGATTCGCTCTGGTAGTCAGGACTAGCAGATGCAGTATACTGTAGAGGCAAAGTACACAGTTCTTGAATGAAACAGTGGTGTTTTTTCACACATTGGTGTATAACAAAATGCATATAAGGTGTATCACAAAACGCAGGAGGCTTGGTGTTTGTTCACACACAAGGAAAGTCCATAAACAATAAAAGTCACCTTTTCTCCTGGGTATTAATTCACACCCTGTTAGCAGTTTAGCCTCATCAAGTCCATAGGCAGGCTGTTCACCTTTAGAGGGGTCTGAGTCCTCGAGCCCGGCTCAAACCTCAAATCCCAGCACAGCTCTCAGTTCACAGCACACAGACTCCTGAGCTCCACTGTTAGAGGGAGGTAAATACACCACACCTGGCAGTGCTGGCTGGTTTTTATGCCTGGCAAAACCCGGCCTGGAACATGGGGAGTAGTCACCCACCAGGGACTTTGACGATTCCCAGTAAGAGCCGTCCTCAGTGGCGTACCGCCCATAGAGGCAGACCACGCCATTGCTATGGGGCCCGCGGCACTGGGGGGCCCGAAGCACAGCAAAGGCCCCGCCCACACTATTTGGCCCCGCCCACTCATTGTGGGGGCCTATACCGCTATGTGCGGCTGCTCTTATAAATATGAGCTATTGCTAACTTGCCTAACTATTCTTCCGCAATCGCGCCACCGCCCCTCCCCTTTGAGGCGCCGAAGTTTGATCAGATCCTGACTGGCTGACCTCCTCCTGACCTGCTGATCCTGTCTGCTGGCGCTGCGGAATCAGACTCAGACAGGATCAACCCAGCCTGCAACCAGCCTTGCCAATCAGCACAAGGCAATTCAGTTGAAGCAGCTGCTGATTGGCCAGTGGCAGTGTGTGGAAGGGAGGCGGGAGAATTGGTTCGCCGGCCCGTCGGCCGTCTCGCCAGTGTGTGTCCCTGGCTGGCCTGAAGAACCATCCGTCCAGTCCTGTCCTAACTGACTCCTTCCTGAGGCTGCCGTGTCACTGCCTGGCTCTGGCTGCCTGAGAGTCGAGACGCCGCACAGAGAGAGAGAGCAGACTGACAGTCAGCACTGCAGAGAGTCGACTCTAGGTATGATCGAGTTCGAGTCGATGTGTGTCTATTGTCTTCTTGATAATGTCAGAATCAGATTTGACCTGATTCTAAGGCCTCTTTCACACTTGCGTTGTCCGGATCCGTCGTGCACTCCATTTGCCAGAAGTGCCCGCCGGATCCGTAACACCGCAAGTGTACCGAAAGCATTTGAAGACGGATCCGTCTTCAAAATGCGTTCAGTGTTACTATGGCAGCCAGGACGCTATTAAAGTCCTGGTTGCCGTAGTAGTAGTGGGGAGCGGGGGAGCAGTATACTTACCATCCGTGCGGCTCCCGTGGCGCTCCAGAATGACGTCAGAGCGCCCCATGCGCATGGATGACGTGATCCATGCGACACGTCATCCATGCGCGTGGGGCGCCCTGACGTCACTCTGAAGCGCCCGGGGAGCCGCACGGACGGTAAGTATACTGCTCCCCCGCTCCCCGCTACACTTTACCATGGCAACAAGGACTTTAGCGTCCTGGCAGCCATGGTAACCATTCAGAAAAAGCTAAACGTCCGGTAATGCGCCGAAACGACGTTTAGCTTAAGGCCAGATCCGGATTAATGCCTTTCAATGGGCATTAATTCCGGATCCGGCCTTGCGGCAAGTCTTCAGGATTTTTGACCGGAGCAAAAAGCGCAGCATGCTGCAGTATTTTCTCCGGCCAAAAAACGTTCCGGTCCAGAACTGAAGACATCCTGATGCATCCTGAACGGATTTCTCTCCATTCAGAATGCATTAGGATAAAACTGATCAGGATTCTTCCGGCATAGAGCCCCGACGACGGAACTCTATGCCGGAATAAAAGAACGCAGGTGTGAAAGAGCCCTAAGAGAAGTGATGACAAAATGGTGCAGGTAGCAAGTTAGGTTAAGATGTGGGGGATGACTTACGTCCGGCTTTAGCACAGTGGACAGAGGCAGGAGGAGTGATATGTATGTGCTTCTGCCCTGCACTCGCTCAGTTGTGTGGCATACATATTGCGCCCTGTGTCCACTGTCCTGTGCCCACTCTGCTAAAGCCTGGCAAGTGACATGGCCCATCTGTGTCCACTGTCCTGTGCACATTCTGGCAAGCCTGGCAAGTGACACGCCCATTGTATGAAAATATTAAAAAATATTCCCCATATGGCAAACAGCAAAACAGAAAAAAAGTCCAAAAGGCGGATTAGCTGTTTTTGGTCACTTCCTTTTCCACAATAAATTAAATAAAAAGTGTTAAAAAAGTCATAAACACCCCAGAATGGTATCAATGGAAAGTTCAGATCGCCCCGCAAAATTTGAGCCCCCATATAGTTCCGTATACATAATTACAAAAAATTTCACAGAACAAATCCTTATTGGAAAATACATGCACATTTTATACGTTACTGCAACAAAGTTGGTTAATAATAAAATAAAAATGTTTATCCCTCACAGTTTCTGTAGGTCATGTATAAATGTATTTAATGGGGGTGTGGCATGGGAGGAGCCAGGTCAGGAAGTAGGAGGGGCCATGGTGGGTAGTGGGCGGGGTTAAGGGGCCCAATTCAGATTTTTGCTATGGGGCCCAGTGATTTCTATGTACGCCCCTGGCCGTCCTGGATCAGCTTTGACAGCCATGCTAACTCTTAAGGTGTCAATTAGCAATAGCTGCTGCTGACACATAAAATACCGGCTCTTACTTCACTGAGGCCAGGAACCTCAGTGACACACACCTTCCATCCACGATGATTCCAGTTACCTTCTTACAATATATATGGATATATGCCCCAGAAATAAAATAAAAATAATATATATATATATATTTTTTTTATATATAAACGTGACCCCAGTAATGTCCCCAAATCACGGTTGCCCCCCCCCAGCTGCTGAGAATCCCCCTGCTAGCGCATGCCAGAGCGCCTACAGGAGGGAGATGCCAGATAACTGGACAAATGTGTCCAGTTACAGGCACATCAGAAATTGTGCTAAACACCTCTGGCACTGTATTGGGCAGCGCCGGAGATGTGCGGTACAACAAGACAGGGGATCAAAGAGATCCACTGCCTTGGTCGCTTGTGGAATGTCCGGCACCTCCGGCGCTGTAATTACATTATCGGAGGTGCGCGGCTACTTCAAGGGCAGGAGGATCACAGCGATCCTCCGTCTGGAAGTGCCAGGTGCACGGGCTGCTGCGGTGACGTCATATTACCGCACCAGCCCTCGTAAATAATCCGGCAGTGGAGCGCTCATCAGTTGAGCCGAGCAGCCCCTCCATGAAGCAAGAATCAACAACAGCGACAGCGAGCACAAGCGAGAATGAGCATTGGCTGGCTAAGTACCCCTGAAACCCACTGATAATAAACCCCTGCATATAAACCTCTGCATTGCCCTGATTTAAACCCTGCATTGCCTTACCCCTGTATCCTGCATTGTATTATTTAACCCCTGCATTGACATATCTGTATTGATTATTAACCCCTTCATTGCCCTGATTTAACCTCTGCATCCTGCATTCCCGTGCCATTAGTATTTACCCTGCATGCCATACCAGCATTGCCCTGCCATTATAATTTAACCCCTGCATTGCCCTACATTGATTATTTGCATTACCATTGGACCCCTGTACTGCCTTATCCCCGTATTAACCCCTACCTTGCCACTCTACCCTATAATACACTTTTACCCCTTTTTACCTCCTCATGGACAGTTTACTGTTAGGTGGGGAGGGTCAGGGGTGTAACTACCATAACGGCAGACCATGTGACTGCTATGGGGCCCAGGGCAAGAGGGGGCCCAGACTTAGTTCGGATTATCTCCTCATCTACTGGAGGTAAAAACTTGGTCAGGATTCTACCCTCTAAAGGAATAACTTTTTGCAAATGAGGCAGTGAAAAAATGGCCCAAGGGTCATTAAAAGGGGTTTAGGCAGAAACCCTTCTGTCCTTGTGGGGGGCCTGGTTAGATCCTTGCTATGGGGCCCTCACTTCTCTATGTACGCCACTGGGGAGGGTGTTGCTATTATTGTGTGTATGTGTGTGCTTAGATGGTGGGTGGAATAATTAGATGGTATTGTGACTTTTATTTAGTGTAGGTAGTGTTATTGTAGTGTGTGATGTTTTACTATATATATATATATATACAGTACAGACCAAAAGTTTGGACACACCTTCTCATTCAAAGAGTTTTCTTTATTTTCATGACTATGAAAATTGTAGATTCACAGTGAAGGCATCAAAACTATGAATTAACACATGTGGAATTATATACATAAGGCCTCTTTCACACTTGCGTTGTCCGGATCCGGCGTGTACTCCACTTGCCGGAATTACACGCCGGATCCGGAAAAATGCAAGTGAACTGAAAGCATTTGAAGACGGATCCGTCTTCAAAATGCGTTCAGTGTTACTATGGCACCCAGGACGCTATTAAAGTCCTGGTTGCCATAGTAGGAGCGGGGAGCGGGGGAGCGGTATACTTACAGTCCGTGCGGGTCCCAGGGCGCTCCAGAATGATGTCAGAGCGCCCCATGCACATGGATGACGTGTCCATGCGATCACGTGATCCATGCGCTTGGGGCGCCCTGACGTCACTCTGGAGCGCCCCGGGAGCCGCACGGACGGTAAGTATGCTGCTCCCCCGCTCCCCGCTACACTTTACCATGGCTGCCAGGACTTTAGCGTCCCGGCAGCCATGGTAACCATTCAGAAAAAGCTAAACGTCGGATGCGGCGATGCGCCGAAACGACTTTTAGCTTAAGGCCGGATCCGGATCAATGCCTTTCAATGGGCATTAATTCCGGATCCGGCCTTGCGGCAAGTCTTCAGGATTTTTGGCCGGAGCAAAAAGCGCAGCATGCTGCAGTATTTTCTCCGGCCAAAAAACGTTCCGTTCCGGAACTGAAGACATCCTGATGCATCCTGAACGGATTTCACTCCATTCAGAATGCATTGGGATAATCCTGATCAGGATTCTTCCGGCATAGAGCCCCGACGACGGAACTTTATGCCGGAAGAAAAGAACGCAGGTGTGAAAAAGCCCTAACAAACAAATGTGAAACAACTGAAAATATGTCATATTCTAGGTTCTTCAAAGTAGCCACCTTTTGCTTTGATTACTGCTTTGCACACTCTTGGCATTCACTTGATGAGCTTCAAGAGGTAGTCCCCTGAAATGGTTTTCACTTCACAGGTGTGCCCTGTCAGGTTTAATAAGTGGGATTTCTTGCCTTATAAATGGGGTTGGGACCATCAGTTGCGTTGAGGAGAAGTCAGGTGGATACACAGCTGATAGTCCTACTGAATAGACTGTTAGAATTTGTATTATGGCAAAAAAAAAAGCAGCTAAGTAAAGAAAAACGAGTGGCCATCATTACTTTAAGAAATTAAGGTCAGTCAGTCAGCCGAAAAATTGGGAAAACTTTGAAAGTAAGGGCTATTTGACCATGAAGGAGAGTGATGGGGTGCTGCGCCAGATGACCTGGCCTCCACAGTCACCGGACCTGAACCCAATTGAGATACTTTGGGGTGAGCTGGACCGCAGAGTGAAGGCAAAAGGGCCAACAAGTGCTAAGCATCTCAGGGAACTCCTTCAAGACTGTTGGAAGACCATTTCAGGGGACTACCTCTTGAAGCTCATCAAGAGAATGCCAAAAGTGTGCAAAGCAGTAATCAAAGCAAAAGGTGGCTACTTTGAAGAACCTAGAATATGACATATTTTCAGTTGTTTCACACTTGTTTGTTATGTATATAATTCCACATGTGTTAATTCATAGTTTTGATGCCTTCACAGTCATGAAAATAAAGAAAACTCTTTGAATGAGAAGGTATGTCCAAACTTTTGGTCTGTACTGTACGTAGTAGAAAATAATAGACTGTAAACTTTGTATTGTTTTAATAAATGTATTTAATCAAAATACGGTATATAGAGTTTTCAGTCGCCGCCACTATAGTTTAGTACAGACACGCAGTTCAGGAAGGTAAATGAACAGAGAGATAGAGATAGGAAGTAGGCGGAGTCAGTAGTAATTGCCTATTTATTAATATGAATTATTAACCACCTCCGGACCGCCTAACGCAGGATCGCGTTCCGGAGGTGGCAGCCCTGCGCAGAGTCACGCATATATGCGTCATCTCGCGAGACGCGAGATTTCCTGTGAACGCGCGCACACAGGCGCGCGCGCTCACAGGAACGGAAGGTAAGAGAGTTGATCTCCAGCCTGCCAGCGGCGATCGTTCGCTGGCAGGCTGGAGATGTGTTTTTTTTAACCCCTAACAGGTATATTAGACGCTGTTTTGATAACAGCGTCTAATATACCTGCTACCTGGTCCTCTGGTGGTCCCCTTTGTTTGGATCGACCACCAGAGGACACAGGTAGCTCAGTAAAGTAGCACCAAGCACCACTACACCCCCCCCCCGTCACTTATTAACCCCTTATTAGCCCATGATCACCCCTGATCACCCCATATAGACTCCCTGATCACCCCCCTGTCATTGATTACCCCCCTGTCATTGATTACCACCCTGTCATTGATCAACCCCCTGTAAAGCTCCATTCAGACGTCCGCATGATTTTTACGGATCCACTGATAGATGGATCGGATCCGCAAAACGCATCCGGACGTCTGAATGAAGCCTTACACGGGCGTGATCAATGACTGTGGTGATCACCCCATATAGACTCCCTGATCACCCCCCTGTCATTGATTACCCCCCTGTCATTGATTACCCCCCTGTAAAGCTCCATTCAGACGTCCGCATGATTTTTACGGATCCACTGATAGATGGATCGGATCCACAAAACGCATCCGGACGTCTGAATGAAGCCTTACAGGGGCATGATCAATGACTGTGGTGATCACCCCATATAGACTCCCTGATCACCCCCCTGTCATTGATTACCCCCCTGTAAAGCTCCATTCAGATGTCCGCATGATTTTTACGGATGCACTGATAGATGGATCGGATCCGCAAAACGCATCCGGACGTCTGAATGAAGCCTTACAGGGGCATGATCAATGACTGTGGTTATCACCCCATATAGACTCCCTGATCACCCCCCTGTCATTGATTACCCCCCTGTAAAGCTCCATTCAGATGTCCGCATGATTTTTACGGATGCACTGATAGATGGATCGGATCCGCAAAACGCATCCGGACGTCTGAATGAAGCCTTACAGGGGCATGATCAATGACTGTGGTTATCACCCCATATAGACTCCCTGATCACCCCCCTGTCATTGATTACCCCCCTGTAAAGCTCCATTCAGATGTCCGCATGATTTTTACGGATGCACTGATAGATGGATCGGATCCGCAAAACGCATCCGGACGTCTGAATGAAGCCTTACAGGGGCATGATCAATGACTGTGGTTATCACCCCATATAGACTCCCTGATCACCCCCCTGTCATTGATTACCCCCTGTAAAGCTCCATTCAGATGTCCGCATGATTTTTACGGATCCACTGATAGATGGATCGGATCCGCAAAACGCATCCGGACGTCTGAATGAAGCCTTACAGGGGCATGATCAATGACTGTGGTTATCACCCCATATAGACTCCCTGATCACCCCCCTGTCATTGATTACCCCCCTGTAAAGCTCCATTCAGATGTCCGCATGATTTTTACGGATGCACTGATAGATGGATCGGATCCGCAAAATGCATCCGGACGTCTGAATGAAGCCTTACAGGGGCATGATCAATGACTGTGGTTATCACCCCATATAGACTCCCTGATCACCCCCCTGTCATTGATTACCCCCCTGTAAAGCTCCATTCAGATGTCCGCATGATTTTTACGGATGCACTGATAGATGGATCGGATCCGCAAAACGCATCCGGACGTCTGAATGAAGCCTTACAGGGGCATGATCAATGACTGTGGTTATCACCCCATATAGACTCCCTGATCACCCCCCTGTCATTGATCACCCCCCCTGTCATTGATTACCCCCCTGTAAAGCTCCATTCAGATGTCCGCATGATTTTTACGGATGCACTGATAGATGGATCGGATCCGCAAAACGCATACGGACGTCTGAATGAAGCCTTACACGGGCGTGATCAATGACTGTGGTTATCACCCCATATAGACTCCCTGATCACCCCCCTGTCATTGATCACCCCCCTGTTATTGATCACCCCCATGTCATTGATCACCCCCCCTGTCATTGATCACCCTCTGTAAGGCTCCATTCAGACATTTTTTTGGCCCAAGTTAGCGGAATTATTTTTTTTTTTCTTACAAAGTCTCATATTCCACTAACTTGTGTCAAAAAATAAAATCTCACATGAACTCACCATACCCCTCACGGAATCCAAATGCGTAAAATTTTTTAGACATTTATATTCCAGACTTCTCCTCACGCTTTAGGGCCCCTAGAATGACAGGGCAGTATAAATACCCCACATGTGACCCCATTTCGGAAAGACGACACCCCCAGGTATTCCGTGAGGGGCATATTGAGTCCATGAAAGATTGAAATTTTTGTCCCAAGTTAGCGGAACGGGAGACTTTGTGAGAAAAAAATTTAAAATATCAATTTCCGCTAACTTGTGCCAAAAAAAAAAAATTTCTATGAACTCGCCATGCCCCTCATTGAATACCTTGGGGTGTCTTCTTTCCAAAATGGGGTCACATGTGGGGTATTTATACTGCCCTGGCATTCTAGGGGCCCCAAAGCGTGAGAAGAAGTCTGGTATCCAAATGTCTAAAAATGCCCTCCTAAAAGGAATTTGGGCACCTTTGCGCATCTAGGCTGCAAAAAAGTGTCACACATCTGGTATCGCCGTACTTAGGAGAAGTTGGGCAATGTGTTTTGGGGTGTCATTTTACATATACCCATGCTGGGTGAGATAAATATCTTGGTCAAATGCCAACTTTGTATAAAAAAATGGGAAAAGTGGTCTTTTGCCAAGATATTTCTCTCACCCAGCAAGGGTATATGTAAAATGACACCCCAAAACACATTCCCCAACTTCTCCTGAATACGGCGATACCACATGTGTGACACTTTTTTGCAGCCTAGGTGGGCAAAGGGGCCCATATTCCAAAGAGCACCTTTAGGATTTCACAGGTCATTTACCTACTTACCACACATTAGGGCCCCTGGAAAATGCCAGGGCAGTATAACTACCCCACAAGTGACCCCATTTTGGAAAGAAGACACCCCAAGGTATTCCGTGAGGGGCATGGCGAGTTCCCAGAATTTTTTATTTTTTGTCACAAGTTAGTGGAAAATGCTGATTTTTTTTTTTTTTTTCATACAAAGTCTCATATTCCACTAACTCTTGACAAAAAATAAAAAGTTCTATGAACTCACTATGCCCATCAGCGAATACCTTGGGGTCTCTTCTTTCCAAAATGGGGTCACTTGTGGGGTAGTTATACTGCCCTGGCATTCTAGGGGCCCAAATGTGTGGTAAGGAGTTTGAAATCAAATTCTGTAAAAAATGACGAGTGAAATCCGAAAGGTGCTCTTTGGAATATGGGCCCCTTTGCCCACCTAGGCTGCAAAAAAGTGTCACACATCTGGTATCTCTGTATTCAGGAGAAGTTGAGGAATGTGTTTTGGGGTGTCTTTTTACATATACCCATGCTGGGTGAGATAAATATCTTGGTCAAATGCCAACTTTGTATAAAAAAATGGGAAAAGTTGTCTCTTGCCAAGATATTTCTCTCACCCAGCATGGGTATATGTAAAAAGACACCCCAAAACACATTCCTCAACTTCTCTTGAATACAGAGATACCAGATGTGTGACACTTTTTTGCAGCCTAGGTGGGCAAAGGGGCCCATATTCCAAAGAGCACCTTTCGGATTTCACAGGTCATTTTTTACAGAATTTGATTTCAAACTCCTTACCACACATTTGGGCCCCTAGAATGCCAGGGCAGTATAACTACCCCACAAGTGACCCCATTTTGGAAAGAAGAGACCCCAAGGTATTCGCTGATGGGCATAGTGAGTTCATGGAAGTTTTTATTTTTTGTCACAAGTTAGTGGAATATGAGACTTTGTATGAAAAAAAAAAAAAATCCATCATTTTCCACTAACTTGTGACAAAAATGTCTGTTCCTAGAATGCCAGGGCAGTATAACTACCCCACAAAAGACACCATTTTGGAAAGAAGACACCCCAAGGTATTCCGTGAGGGGCATGGCGAGTTCCTCGAATTTTTTATTTTTTGTCACAAGTTAGCGGAAAATTATGATTTTTTTTAAGTCTCATATTCCACTAACTCGTGACAAAAAATAAAAACTTCCATGAACTCACTATGCCCATCACGAAATACCTGGGGGTGTCTTCTTTCCAAAATGGGGTCACTTGTGGGGTAGTTATACTGCCCTGGCATTTTAGGGGCCCGAATGCGTGAGAAGTAGTTTGAAATCAAAATCTGTAAAAAATGGCCGGTGAAATCTGAAAGGTGCTCTTTGGAATGTGGGCCCCTTTGCCCACCTAGCCGGCAAAAAAGTGTCACACATCTGGTATTACCGTACTCAGGAGAAGTTGGGCAATGTGTTTTGGGGTGTCATTTTACATATACCCATGCTGGGTGAGATAAATATCTCGGTCAAATGCCAACTTTGTATAAAAAAATGGGAAAAGTTGTCTTTTGCCAAGATATTTATCTCACCCAGCATGGGTATATGTAAAAAGACACCCCAAAAAACATTGCCCAACTTCTCCTGAGTACGGTGATACCAGATGTGTGACACTTTTTTGCAGCCTAGGTGGGCAAAGGGGCCCACATTCCAAAGAGCACCTTTCGGATTTCACCGGCCATTTTTTACAGATTTTGATTTCAAACCACTTCTCACGCATTCAGGCCCCTAAAATGCCAGGGCAGTATAACTACCCCACAAGTGACCCCATTTTGGAAAGAAGACACCCCAAGGTATTTCGTGATGGGCATAGTGAGTTCATGGAAGTTTTTATTTTTTGGCACAAGTTAGCGGAAATTGATTTTTTATTTTTTTTTTCTCACAAAGTCTCCCTTTCCGCTAACTTGGGACAAAAATGTCAATCTTTCATGGACTCAATATGCCCCTCACGGAATACCTTGGGGTGTCTTCCTTCCGAAATGGGGTCACATGTGGGGTATTTATACTGCCCTGGCATTCTAGGGGCCCTAAAGCGTGAGAAGAAGTCTGGAATATAAATGTCAAAAAAATTTTACGCATTTGGATTCCGTGAGGGGTATGGTGAGTTCATGTGAGATTTTATTTTTTGACACAGGTTAGTGGAATATGAGACTTTGTAAGGAAAAAAAATAAAAAATTTCCGCTAACTTGGCCCAAAAAAATTTCTAAAATGGAGCCTTACAGGGGGTGATCAATGACAGGGGGGTGATCAATGACAGGTGGGTGATCAATGACAGGAGGGTGATCAGGGAGTCTATATGGGGTGATCACCCCCCTGTCATTGATCACCCCCCTGTAAGGCTTTATTCAGATGTCCGTATGTGTTTTGCGGATCCGATCCATGTATCCGTGGATCCGTAAAAAACATACGGACATCTGAATGGAGCCTTACAGGGGGGTGATCAATGACAGGGGGGTGATCAATGACAGGGGGGTGATCAGGGAGTCTATATGGGGTGATCACCCCCCTGTCATTGATCACCCCCCTATAAGGCTCCATTTAGATGTCCGTATGTGTTTTGCGGATCCGATCCATGTATCCGTAGATCCGTAAAAAACATACGGACATCTGAATGGAGCCTTACAGGGGGGCGATCAATGACAGGGGGTGATCAATGACAGGGGGGTGATCAGGGAGTCTATATGGGGTGATCACCCCCCTGTCATTGATCACCCCCCTGTAAGGCTCCATTCAGATGTCCGTATGTGTTTTGCGGATCCGATCCATGTATCCGTGGATCCGTAAAAAACATACGGACATCTGAATGGAGCCTTACAGGGGGGTGATCAATGACAGGGGGGTGATCAATGACAGGGGGGTGATCAGGGAGTCTATATGGGGTGATCACCCCCCTGTCATTGATCACCCCCCTATAAGGCTCCATTTAGATGTCCGTATGTGTTTTGCGGATCCGATCCATGTATCCGTGGATCCGTAAAAAACATACGGACATCTGAATGGAACCTTACAGGGGGGCGATCAATGACAGGGGGGTGATCAATGACAGGGGGGTGATCAGGGAGTCTATATGGGGTGATCACCCCCCTGTCATTGATCACCCCCCTATAAGGCTCCATTCAGATGTCCGTATGTGTTTTGCGGATCCGATCCATGTATCCGTGGATCCGTAAAAAAACATACGGACATCTGAATGGAGCCTTACAGGGGGGTGATCAATGACAGGGGGGTGATCAGGGAGTCTATATGGGGTGATCACCCCCCTGTAAGGCTCCATTCAGACGTCCGTATGTGTTTAGCGGATCCGATCCATGAATTCGTGGATCCGTAAAAAACATACGGACGTCTGAATGGAGCCTTAAAGGGGAGTGATCAATGACAGGGGGTGATCAATGACAGGGGGGTGATCAGGGAGTCTATATGGGGTGATCACCCCCGTCATTGATCACCCCCCTGTAAGGCTCCATTCAGACGTCCGTATGTGTTTTGCGGATCCGATCCATGTATCAGTGGATCCGTAAAAATCATACGGAAGTCTGAATGGAGCCTTACAGGGGGGTGATCAATGACAGGGGGGTGATCATGGAGTCTATATGGGGTGATCAGGGGTGATCAGGGGTTAATAAGGGGTTAATAAGTGACAGGGGGGGGGTGTAGTGTAGTGGTGTTTGGTGCTACATATTACTGAGCTGCCTGTGTCCTCTGGTGGTCGATCCAAACAAAAGGGACCACCAGAGGACCAGGTAGCAGGTATATTAGACGCTGTTATCAAAACAGCGTCTAATATACCTTTTAGTGGTTCAAAAAATCTCATCTCCAGGCTGCCAGCGAACGATCGCTGCTGGCAGGCTGGAGATCCACTCGCTTACCTTCCGATCCTGTGAACGCGCGCGCCTGTGTGCGCGCGTTCACAGGAAATCTTGCTTCTCGCGAGATGACGCATATATGCGTGACTGTGCGCAGGGCTGCCGCCTTCAGAACGCGATCCTGCGTTAGGTGGTCCGGAGGCGGTTAAATAGCACTCCACCCCAGTGCTCTGAGCGGATTATATTATTCACTTAGGTCTTGGAAGCTGGAGAGGAAGGTTGTCTGTTCCAGCGCAGAGAGATAAGTGTGGTTTCTTGTTTGATTGTTTGGTGTCATCTTCCCCATCCAGGTTCTGTGCGAGCAGGCTGCTCCTATTTCCCCTCTTCACCATCTCAGGGAATTTAGGGTGTTTCAGTCCAGGCACGTCGACACTTCATACCTACCACAAAGGTATGCATGTGGGCTGAGCAGTGCAGGGAAAGAGGTCAGGGATAAGTTAGGAGGTGACCCTTCCCCTGCCTCTCGCCTAGAGCCTGGTTGGTGGTTTAACTGTTAGTCTTTGTGCACGTCCGCCATGACACCTTGTATGTTTGATAGTGTCTATGCAGCAAGTAAAGCAATTAAGGCTACTTTCACACTTGCGGCAGCAGGGTTTGGCAGGCTGTTCCAGTGGGGGAACAGCCTGCCAGATCCGTGCTAACACTAGCCCACCATGCCATCGGGAGTCTGCTCCGGCCCCAATCACTATAATGCCTGCTGGACCCTGCTACCGCAATTTTGAAAGTAGCCTAAAATGTCTTTAGTGCTAGTGCGAGTGGTGGGGTGTCGACTGGAGCCGTATGCATTGGGGCTTGGGCCCTGGATCTTTTGAGACCCCAGCAATGCCCCTGATTGGTGGTGTTTTATAATTTTTATAAATGTTTTAATTAATTTTTTGACATTTCTTTTAATTGCTGATTTCTCCTGTAACAGAGGCCAACATATTAGCCCAAGCTAAGGGGCAGGGGTCGAGTCGAGGGGGAACGGGTGGGAACGGCGTTCCTGCACTTTTTTCACAGCAGGAACGCCGTTCCCATTCTGGGCCGGCGCTTCCATAAGGCAGACCAAGCTTTATCACTTACTTGCCAGCAGCGCTGCCGGGCGCCCTCCCCTCCCCAGCCAGTGTTCACTCTGTCTAAGCCGCAGATAGGAGCAGGAGGCTGCTGATTGGCCAGTATCAGCTAGGTGCCCTGCTATTGGTCCATCCTTTCACACCCCCTTCTCCCTGGAGCTGAACACAGCAGGAGGCAGGCGTTCTCACAGTGGATCATGTGACCATGAAGGAGCATGTGACCAGTGACGTCACAGACCTCCTTCTAACAAATCCATTCTAGCATCTACCCAGCATGTATGACAGGACTCTGCTGAGCAAAGACCATGTGCCCAGGTGAGGTGACCACAGAAGTGCCCTGGCATCTGTCTGCTGCTGGAAGCTCAATGTGGAGCTTTATGAATGTAAAAACTAATAGCCAAGAGGCTAAAGGAACCCTGCTTGTCTGTTTCTGACCCTAATCTTAACACATAACGTTAATTTGATTGCAATCTACCCTAACACCTAAAGGGATTTTTTAAAGCCTGCTGTTTCTCTAGGTGACCTTATGCTGATAGTAGTGTTAATAGAGTCTCAAAGGTCTGTAAAAATAGGGTAACTGCTTTTATAGACCCTTGAGACTCTATTAACACTACTATAAACATAAGGTCATCTAGAGAAAGAGCAAGTTTAAAAAAAAAAAAATTCCCTTTAGGTGTTAAAACATAACTTATTTGATTTCTTGAACACCTAAAGGAAAACAAATTAAAAACCTGCTGTTTCTCAAGATGACCTTTTGTCGATAGCAGTGGTAATAGAGTCTGAAAGGTCTATAGAAGCAGTTACGCTATTTTTACAGACCTTTGAGGCTCTATTAACACTACTGTCAACATAAGGTCATCTAGAGACACAGCAGGTTTTTTAAATGATTTTTCCTTTAGGTGTTACAGCAATCAAATAAAAGTTATGTTATAACACCTAAAGGAAAAACATAATTAAAAAATGATGCTCTTTCTCTAAATGACCTGATGTTGATAGTAGTGTTAATAGAGTCTCAAAGGTTTGTAAAAATAGTGTACCTGCTTCTATAGACCTTTGAGACTCTATTACCACTACTTTTAGCATAAGATCATCTGGAGAAACATAAGGTTTTTTAAATTATTATTTTTTCTTTAGGTGTTAGAGCAATCAAATGGAGGGGGAGAAATGTGACATGGGTGAGGATGGGGTTACATGATGGGACGGAGACAATGTTTGTAGTCTGTCTGTGCCATGGACGGGGAGAAATATGACATGGAGGGCTGATGGCTGACATGGGGGTCTGATCTGAGGCATTGGGGCTGTGCCTGCGAGCTGAGGTCTAATTAACATTGCGGGTCTGACCTGAGGTGGAATGAAAAATATTGTTTCCTATTATCCTCCTCTAAAACCTAGGTGCGTCTTATGGGCCGGTGCATCTTATAGGGTGAAAAATACGGTACTTGCTTGCTCCTCCTCCCAACCTCCCCTGCCCTTTGTGTACGCCGCGCGCCGTGACGTCACGCGGAGGCATTTGGGTGAGTTCCCACACTTTTTTTTCCCAGGAGTTGACCCCTGCTAAGGGGGATACTGCTTCTGCAGATGCATGATGTCCTTGCAACTGCTAAGGCTACTTTCACATCTGCATTTTTGCTGGATCCGTCATGGATCAGCAAAAACGCTTCTGTCATGATAATACAGCCTTCTGCATCCATTACGAACGGATCCGATTGTATTATCTCTAAAATAGCCATGACGGATCCGTCTCTAAAACCATTGTAAGACGGATCTTTTTTTTTTGTGTCAGAGAAAACGAATCTGTCACAATTGTGAGTCAT
Organism: Bufo bufo; assembly: GCF_905171765.1. Taxonomy (NCBI): domain Eukaryota; kingdom Metazoa; phylum Chordata; class Amphibia; order Anura; family Bufonidae; genus Bufo; species Bufo bufo. The sequence continues at coordinate 107,179,663 of NC_053393.1, read as the reverse complement.
GACGGATCCGTCTTGCTCTGCATCCCAGGACGCACTCAAAAGCTCTGCTTGCAGTGTTTTTGTGTGCGTCATTGGAACACAATGAAACGGAACGGAATGCATTTTGGTGCACTCTGTTCCCTTCAGTTCAGTTTTGTCCCCATTGACAATGAATGGGGACAAAACTGAAGCGTTTTCCCCACTTTTGAGATCCTATGACAGATCTCAATAGTTCAAAGTGAAAGCGCAGATGTGAAAGTATCCTAACTCTGCAAGGACACTCAGAAATGTCCTTTTGGAGTTAAATGCAACACCCCCCCAGATGTATATAAATGGACAGTCAACAACTGGTTAACATTGCCCAGTTTAATGAAGGCATTCTTACGCGATCATCAAGACAATTAACGCGATCATCTAGTTCAAGTAGAATTGCCTCTCCACTCATTTTAACAGTCCCCGCAGGGGATTACAATAAAGTAATATGACAATATATGGTAAGATTACAATATAGTCACATACAGCATGCAAAGAGCATGTAGTATTGAACATGGTAAACAACTAATTAGAATGCGATCAGTCATATTCCAGAGATATGTGTCCTTGTCTTCTGTCTTCTTGGAATGTTGAGGTGTTGATGGTAGGCTCGACGGGTCCTCAAGATATGAGGTCTTCTTGTTAAAAAAGTTTTTATGCGTATATAAGTAGAATTTTCTCAAGCACAACAGAATATATTATTAATATGAATGAAATACGATTACAGGCAGGCAGGGTATCAAAAATAATTTATTTCTTTAACGTTTTTCACCATTTTGATGATTACATTATCACACATATGTATTTCTCATTGATTTATTAGCTAACTATCTAACCTACCTGTCTAGAAAAGGCCCCTTAGACTGCCTGTACTGCATGAAGTATACAGATAAGCTGCATAGATCATGGGATGTTAGACATCCATTCCTGGCCGCCTCATAGTAGCCATTTCATCTGAATATTCACACATCATTATGGACTTGTTGACAACACACACACACACACACACATAATTATCTACCTAAAAGGATGACAACAGCCAGCCAGAGGTGCATCCCAACACAAGGACCACCCCGGAGTAATCCCCGGTGAAATCACGCTTTTAGGGCATTGACTCTTCTTGTAGGAGTGGTGCTCAAACTGCTAGGGTGCATCTGTGGTACCCTCTTTCAGAGATGATGTCCTCCACCCAACTCTCAAAAAGCTGAGGGGTCTTCAGGAGAGGTGGGCAGTCGAGCTGGGCTATCAGACGGTCAACTCTGTAGCTGTGATGTCATCCTTCCTACAAAATGGACATGTCCACACCCTTAACTAGAATTATAACATATTAATCTTTTCTAGGTAATCATTGAATGTTATATCAATAAAGATATGCAGGAAAGTGGAAAGAAACCAGACATGAGCCAAAACCCTGATAATGATTGATGCTAGAAATCAGAGTTACTTCTTTCCTTTCACATTTTCTCCTATTTTGATCATTACATTATCACTCATATATGCATTTCTCATTGATTTATTAGCTAACTATCTGTCCTAGCTGTTTAGAAAAGGCCCCTTAAATTGCATGTACTGCATGAAGTATCTAGATAAGCTGTATACATCATGTGTTATTAGATTTCTCTACCTGACCACCTCATAGTTGCCATTTCATCTGAACATTCCCACTTCTTTATGGGGTTATTGACAGCACTTACTTCATCATCTACCTAAAAGATTGACGACAGCCAGCCAGAGGTGCATCCCAACACAAGGACCACCCCGGAGTAATCCCCGGTGAAATCACGCTTTTAGGGCATTGACTCTTCTTGTAGGAGTGGTGCTCAAACTGCTAGGGTGCATCTGTGGGACCCTCTTTCAGAGATGATGTCCTCCACCCAACTCTCAAAAAGCTGAGGGGTCTTCAGGAGAGGTGGGCAGTCGAGCTGGGCTATCAGACGGTCAACTCTGTAGCTGTGATGTCATCCTTCCTACAAAATGGACATGTCCACACCCTTAACTAGAATTATAACATATTAATCTTTTCCAGGTAATCATTGAATGTTATATCAATAAAGAGAAGCAGGAAAGTGGAAAGAAACCAGACATGAGCCAAAACCCTGATAATGATTGATGCTAGAAATCAGAGTTACTTCTTTCCTTTCACATTTTCTCCTATTTTGATCATTACATTATCACTCATATATGCATTTCTCATTGATTTATTAGCTAACTATCTGTCCTAGCTGTTTAGAAAAGGCCTCTTAAATTGTATGTACTGCATGAAGTATCTAGATAAGCTGTATACATCATGTGATATTAGATATCCCTTCCTGACCACCTCATAGTTGTCATTTCATCTGAACATTTCCACTTCTTTATGGGGTTATTGACAGCACTTACTTCATTATCTACCTAAAAGGATGACGACAGCCAGCCAGAGGTGCATCCCAACACAAGGACCACCCCGGAGTAATCCCCGGTGAAATCACGCTTTTAGGGCATTGACTCTTCTTGTAGGAGTGGTGCTCAAACTGCTAGGGTGCATCTGTGGGACCCTCTTTCAGAGATGATGTCCTCCACCCAACTCTCAAAAAGCTGAGAGGTCTTCAGGAGAGGTGGGCAGTCGAGCTGGGCTATCAGACGGTCAACTCTGTAGCTGTGATGTCATCCTTCCTACAAAATGGACATGTCCACACCCTTAACTAGAATTATAACATATTAATCTTTTCCAGGTAATTATTGAATGTTATATCAATAAAGATATGCAGGAAAGTGGAAAGAAACCAGACATGAGCCAAAACCCTGATAATGATTGATGCTCGAAATCAGAGTTACTTCTTTCCTTTCACATTTTCTCCTATTTTGATCATTACATTATCACTCATATATGCATTTCTCATTGATTTATTAGCTAACTATCTGTCCTAGCTGTCTAGAAAAGGCCTCTTAAATTGAATGTACTGCATAAAGTATCTAGATAAGCTGTATACATTGGGGAATGTTAGATATCCGCCTCCTGACCACCTCATAGTTGCTATTTCATCTGAACATTCCCGCTTCTTTATGGGGTTATTGACAGCACTCACTTCATTTTCTACCTAAAAGGATGACGACAGCCAGCCAGAGGTACATCCCAACACAAGGACCACCCCGGAGTAATCCCCGGTGAAATCACGCTTTTAGGGCATTGACTCTTCTTGTAGGAGTGGTGCTCAAACTGCTAGGGTGCATCTGTGGGACCCTCTTTCAGAGATGATGTCCTCCACCCAACTCTCAAAAAGCTGAGGGGTCTTCAGGAGAGGTGGGCAGTCGAGCTGGGCTATCAGACGGTCAACTCTGTAGCTGTGATGTCATCCTTCCTACAAAATGGACATGTCCACACCCTTAACTAGAATTATAACATATTAATCTTTTCCAGGTAATCATTGAATGTAATATCAATAAAGAGAAGCAGGAAAGTGGAAAGAAACCAGACATGAGCCAAAACCCTGATAATGATTGATGCTAGAAATCAGAGTTACTTCTTTCCTTTCACATTTTCTCCTATTTTGATCATTACATTATCACTCATATATGCATTTCTCATTGATTTATTAGCTAACTATCTGTCCTAGCTGTTTAGAAAAGGCCCCTTAAATTGCATGTACTGCATGAAGTATCTAGATAAGCTGTATACATCATGTGATATTAGATATCCCTTCCTGACCATCTCATAGTTGTCATTTCATCTGAACATTCCCACTTCTTTATGGGGTTATTGACAGCACTTACTTCATTATCTACCTAAAAGGATGACGACAGCCAGCCAGAGGTGCATCCCAACACAAGGACCACCCCGGAGTAATCCCCGGTGAAATCACGCTTTTAGGGCATTGACTCTTCTTGTAGGAGTGGTGCTCAAACTGCTAGGGTGCATCTGTGGGACCCTCTTTCAGAGATGATGTCCTCCACCCAACTCTCAAAAAGCTGAGGGGTCTTCAGGAGAGGTGGACAGTCGAGCTGGGCTATCAGACGGTCAACTCTGTAGCTGTGATGTCATCCTTCCTACAAAATGGACATATCCACGCCCTCAACTAGGAATATAACATATTAATCATTTATAGGCAATAATTGAATGTTATATCAATAGAGGAGAAGCAGGAAAGTGGAAAGAAACCAGACATGAACCAAAACCCTGATAATGATTGATACAAGAAATCAGAGTTAATTCTTTCCTGCCACATTTTCTCCTCTTTTGATCATTACATTATCACTCATATATGCATTTCTCATTTATTTATTAGCTAACTATCTGTCCTAGCTGTCTAGAAAAGGCCTCTTAAATTGAATGTACTGCATAAAGTATCTAGATAAGCTGTATACATTGGGGAATGTTAGATATCCGCCTCCTGACCACCTCATAGTTGCTATTTCATCTGAACATTCCCGCTTCTTTATGGGGTTATTGACAGCACTCACTTCATTTTCTACCTAAAAGGATGACGACAGCCAGCCAGAGGTACATCCCAACACAAGGACCACCCCGGAGTAATCCCCGGTGAAATCACGCTTTTAGGGCATTGACTCTTCTTGTAGGAGTGGTGCTCAAACTGCTAGGGTGCATCTGTGGGACCCTCTTTCAGAGATGATGTCCTCCACCCAACTCTCAAAAAGCTGAGGGGTCTTCAGGAGAGGTGGGCAGTCGAGCTGGGCTATCAGACGGTCAACTCTGTAGCTGTGATGTCATCCTTCCTACAAAATGGACATGTCCACACCCTTAACTAGAATTATAACATATTAATCTTTTCCAGGTAATCATTGAATGTTATATCAATAAAGAGAAGCAGGAAAGTGGAAAGAAACCAGACATGAGCCAAAACCCTGATAATGATTGATGCTAGAAATCAGAGTTACTTCTTTCCTTTCACATTTTCTCCTATTTTGATCATTACATTATCACTCATATATGCATTTCTCATTGATTTATTAGCTAACTATCTGTCCTAGCTGTTTAGAAAAGGCCCCTTAAATTGCATGTACTGCATGAAGTATCTAGATAAGCTGTATACATCATGTGATATTAGATATCCCTTCCTGACCACCTCATAGTTGTCATTTCATCTGAACATTCCCACTTCTTTATGGGGTTATTGACAGCACTTACTTCATTATCTACCTAAAAGGATGACGACAGCCAGCCAGAGGTGCATCCCAACACAAGGACCACCCCGGAGTAATCCCCGGTGAAATCACGCTTTTAGGGCATTGACTCTTCTTGTAGGAGTGGTGCTCAAACTGCTAGGGTGCATCTGTGGGACCCTCTTTCAGAGATGATGTCCTCCACCCAACTCTCAAAAAGCTGAGGGGTCTTCAGGAGAGGTGGGCAGTCGAGCTGGGCTATCAGACGGTCAACTCTGTAGCTGTGATGTCATCCTTCCTACAAAATGGACATGTCCACACCCTTAACTGGAATTATAACATATTAATCTTTTCCAGGTAATCATTAATTGTTATATCAATAAAGAGAAGCAGGAAAGTGGAAAGAAACCAGACATGAGCCAAAACCCTGATAATGATTAATGCTAGAAATCAGAGTTACTTCTTTCCTTTCACATTTTCTCCTATTTTGATCATTACATTATCACTCATATATGCATTTCTCATTGATTTATTAGCTAACTATCTGTCCTAGCTGTTTAGAAAAGGCCCCTTAAATTGGATGTACTGCATGAAGTATCTAGATAAGCTGTATACATCATGTGATATTAGATATCCCTTCCTGACCACCTCATAGTTGTCATTTCATCTGAACATTTCCACTTCTTTATGGGGTTATTGACAGCACTTACTTCATTATCTACCTAAAAGGATGACGACAGCCAGCCAGAGGTGCATCCCAACACAAGGACCACCCCGGAGTAATCCCCGGTGAAATCACGCTTTTAGGGCATTGACTCTTCTTGTAGGAGTGGTGCTCAAACTGCTAGGGTGCATCTGTGGGACCCTCTTTCAGAGATGATGTCCTCCACCCAACTCTCAAAAAGCTGAGAGGTCTTCAGGAGAGGTGGGCAGTCGAGCTGGGCTATCAGACGGTCAACTCTGTAGCTGTGATGTCATCCTTCCTACAAAATGGACATGTCCACACCCTTAACTAGAATTATAACATATTAATCTTTTCCAGGTAATTATTGAATGTTATATCAATAAAGATATGCAGGAAAGTGGAAAGAAACCAGACATGAGCCAAAACCCTGATAATGATTGATGCTCGAAATCAGAGTTACTTCTTTCCTTTCACATTTTCTCCTATTTTGATCATTACATTATCACTCATATATGCATTTCTCATTGATTTATTAGCTAACTATCTGTCCTAGCTGTCTAGAAAAGGCCTCTTAAATTGAATGTACTGCATAAAGTATCTAGATAAGCTGTATACATTGGGGAATGTTAGATATCCGCCTCCTGACCACCTCATAGTTGCTATTTCATCTGAACATTCCCGCTTCTTTATGGGGTTATTGACAGCACTCACTTCATTTTCTACCTAAAAGGATGACGACAGCCAGCCAGAGGTACATCCCAACACAAGGACCACCCCGGAGTAATCCCCGGTGAAATCACGCTTTTAGGGCATTGACTCTTCTTGTAGGAGTGGTGCTCAAACTGCTAGGGTGCATCTGTGGGACCCTCTTTCAGAGATGATGTCCTCCACCCAACTCTCAAAAAGCTGAGGGGTCTTCAGGAGAGGTGGGCAGTCGAGCTGGGCTATCAGACGGTCAACTCTGTAGCTGTGATGTCATCCTTCCTACAAAATGGACATGTCCACACCCTTAACTAGAATTATAACATATTTATCTTTTCCAGGTAATCATTGAATGTAATATCAATAAAGAGAAGCAGGAAAGTGGAAAGAAACCAGACATGAGCCAAAACCCTGATAATGATTGATGCTAGAAATCAGAGTTACTTCTTTCCTTTCACATTTTCTCCTATTTTGATCATTACATTATCACTCATATATGCATTTCTCATTGATTTATTAGCTAACTATCTGTCCTAGCTGTTTAGAAAAGGCCCCTTAAATTGCATGTACTGCATGAAGTATCTAGATAAGCTGTATACATCATGTGATATTAGATATCCCTTCCTGACCACCTCATAGTTGTCATTTCATCTGAACATTCCCACTTCTTTATGGGGTTATTGACAGCACTTACTTCATTATCTACCTAAAAGGATGACGACAGCCAGCCAGAGGTGCATCCCAACACAAGGACCACCCCGGAGTAATCCCCGGTGAAATCACGCTTTTAGGGCATTGACTCTTCTTGTAGGAGTGGTGCTCAAACTGCTAGGGTGCATCTGTGGGACCCTCTTTCAGAGATGATGTCCTCCACCCAACTCTCAAAAAGCTGAGGGGTCTTCAGGAGAGGTGGACAGTCGAGCTGGGCTATCAGACGGTCAACTCTGTAGCTGTGATGTCATCCTTCCTACAAAATGGACATATCCACGCCCTCAACTAGGAATATAACATATTAATCATTTATAGGCAATAATTGAATGTTATATCAATAGAGGAGAAGCAGGAAAGTGGAAAGAAACCAGACATGAACCAAAACCCTGATAATGATTGATACAAGAAATCAGAGTTAATTCTTTCCTGCCACATTTTCTCCTCTTTTGATCATTACATTATCACTCATATATGCATTTCTCATTTATTTATTAGCTAACTATCTGTCCTAGCTGTCTAGAAAAGGCCTCTTAAATTGAATGTACTGCATAAAGTATCTAGATAAGCTGTATACATTGGGGAATGTTAGATATCCGCCTCCTGACCACCTCATAGTTGCTATTTCATCTGAACATTCCCGCTTCTTTATGGGGTTATTGACAGCACTCACTTCATTTTCTACCTAAAAGGATGACGACAGCCAGCCAGAGGTACATCCCAACACAAGGACCACCCCGGAGTAATCCCCGGTGAAATCACGCTTTTAGGGCATTGACTCTTCTTGTAGGAGTGGTGCTCAAACTGCTAGGGTGCATCTGTGGGACCCTCTTTCAGAGATGATGTCCTCCACCCAACTCTCAAAAAGCTGAGGGGTCTTCAGGAGAGGTGGGCAGTCGAGCTGGGCTATCAGACGGTCAACTCTGTAGCTATGATGTCATCCTTCCTACAAAATGGACATGTCCACACCCTTAACTAGAATTATAACATATTAATCTTTTCCAGGTAATCATTGAATGTTATATCAATAAAGAGAAGCAGGAAAGTGGAAAGAAACCAGACATGAGCCAAAACCCTGATAATGATTGATGCTAGAAATCAGAGTTACTTCTTTCCTTTCACATTTTCTCCTATTTTGATCATTACATTATCACTCATATATGCATTTCTCATTGATTTATTAGCTAACTATCTGTCCTAGCTGTTTAGAAAAGGCCCCTTAAATTGCATGTACTGCATGAAGTATCTAGATAAGCTGTATACATCATGTGATATTAGATATCCCTTCCTGACCACCTCATAGTTGTCATTTCATCTGAACATTCCCACTTCTTTATGGGGTTATTGACAGCACTTACTTCATTATCTACCTAAAAGGATGACGACAGCCAGCCAGAGGTGCATCCCAACACAAGGACCACCCCGGAGTAATCCCCGGTGAAATCACGCTTTTAGGGCATTGACTCTTCTTGTAGGAGTGGTGCTCAAACTGCTAGGGTGCATCTGTGGGACCCTCTTTCAGAGATGATGTCCTCCACCCAACTCTCAAAAAGCTGAGGGGTCTTCAGGAGAGGTGGGCAGTCGAGCTGGGCTATCAGACGGTCAACTCTGTAGCTGTGATGTCATCCTTCCTACAAAATGGACATGTCCACACCCTTAACTGGAATTATAACATATTAATCTTTTCCAGGTAATCATTAATTGTTATATCAATAAAGAGAAGCAGGAAAGTGGAAAGAAACCAGACATGAGCCAAAACCCTGATAATGATTAATGCTAGAAATCAGAGTTACTTCTTTCCTTTCACATTTTCTCCTATTTTGATCATTACATTATCACTCATATATGCATTTCTCATTGATTTATTAGCTAACTATCTGTCCTAGCTGTTTAGAAAAGGCCCCTTAAATTGCATGTACTGAATGAAGTATCTAGATAAGCTGTATACATCATGTGATATTAGATATCCCTTCCTGACCACCTCATAGTTGTCATTTTATCTGAACATTCCCACTTCTTTATGGGGTTATTGACAGCACTTACTTCATTATCTACCTAAAAGGATGACGACAGCCAGCCAGAGGTGCATCCCAACACAAGGACCACCCCGGAGTAATCCCCGGTGAAATCACGCTTTTAGGGCATTGACTCTTCTTGTAGGAGTGCTGCTCAAACTGCTAGGGTGCATCTGTGGGACCCTCTTTCAGAGATGATGTCCTCCACCCAACTCTCAAAAAGCTGAGGGGTCTTCAGGAGAGGTGGGCAGTCGAGCTGGGCTATCAGACGGTCAACTCTGTAGCTGTGATGTCATCCTTCCTACAAAATGGACATGTCCACACCCTTAACTAGAATTATAACATATTAATCTTTTCCAGGTAATTATTGAATGTTATATCATTAAAGATATGCAGGAAAGTGGAAAGAAACCAGACATGAGCCAAAACCCTGATAATGATTGATGCTCGAAATCAGAGTTACTTCTTTCCTTTCACATTTTCTCCTATTTTGATCATTACATTATCACTCATATATGCATTTCTCATTGATTTATTAGCTAACTATCTGTCCTAGCTGTTTAGAAAAGGCCCCTTAAATTGTATGTACTGCATGAAGTATCTAGATAAGCTATATACATCATGTGATATTAGATATCCCTTCCTGACCACCTCATAGTTGTCATTTCATCTGAACATTCCCACTTCTTTATGGGGTTATTGACAGCACTTACTTCATTATCTACCTAAAAGGATGACGACAGCCAGCCAGAGGTGCATCCCAACACAAGGACCACCCCGGAGTAATCCCCGGTGAAATCACGCTTTTAGGGCATTGACTCTTCTTGTAGGAGTGGTGCTCAAACTGCTAGGGTGCATCTGTGGGACCCTCTTTCAGAGATGATGTCCTCCACCCAACTCTCAAAAAGCTGAGGGGTCTTCAGGAGAGGTGGGCAGTCGATCTGGGCTATCAGACGGTCAACTCTGTAGCTGTGATGTCATCCTTCCTACAAAATGGACATATCCACACCCTCAACTAGGAATATAACATATTAATCATTTACAGGCAATAATTGAATGTTATATCAATAGAGGAGAAGCAGGAAAGTGGAAAGAAACCAGACATGAACCAAAACCCTGATAATGATTGATACAAGAAATCAGAGTTAATTCTTTCCTGCCACATTTTCTCCTCTTTTGATCATTACATTATCACTCATATATGCATTTCTCATTGATTTATTAGCTAACTATCTGTCCTAGCTGTCTAGAAAAGGCCTCTTAAATTGAATGTACTGCATAAAGTATCTAGATAAGCTGTATACATTGGGGAATGTTAGATATCCCCTTCCTGACCACCTCATAGTTGCTATTTCAACTGAACATTACCGCTTCTTTATGGGGTTATTGACAGCACTCACTTCATTATCTACCTAAAAGGATGACGACAGCCAGCCAGAGGTACATCCCAACACAAGGACCACCCTGGAGTAATCCCCGGTGAAATCACGCTTTTAGGGCATTGACTCTTCTTGTAAGAGTGGTGCTCAAACTGCTAGGGTGCATCTGTGGGACCCTCTTTCAGAGATGATGTCCTCCACCCAACTCTCAAAAAGCTGAGGGGTCTTCAGGAGAGGTGGGCAGTCGAGCTGGGCTATCAGACGGTCAACTCTGTAGCTGTGATGTCATCCTTCCTACAAAATGGACATATCCACGCCCTCAACTAGGAATATAACATATTAATCATTTACAGGCAATAATTGAATGTTATATCAATAGAGGAGAAGCAGGAAAGTGGAAAGAAACCAGACATGAACCAAAACTCTGATAATGATTGATACAAGAAATCAGAGTTAATTCTTTCCTGCCACATTTTTTCCTCTTTTGATTATTACATTATCACTCATATATGCATTTCTCATTTGTTAGCTAACTATCTTTCCTACCTGTCCATAAATGGCCACTTAGACTTCCCGTACTGCATGAAGTATCCAGATAAGCTGCATAGATCATGGGATGTTAGACATCCATTCCTGGTTGTCTGATAGTAGCCATTTAATCTAAACATTCACACATCTTTATGGGGTTATTGACAGCACACACCTACATCATTATCTTATAGAATGATGATAGTCAGCCAGAGGTGTATCCCAACACAAGTACCATCCTGGAGTAATTCCCTAGTGAAATCACTCAGGGCATTGACTCTTGTAGGAGTGGTGCTCAAACTGCTAGGATGCATCTGTGGGACCCTCTTTCAGAGATGATGTCCTCCACTCGACTGAGGGGGTCTTCAGGAGAGGTGGGCAGTCGAGCTAGGCTATCAGATGGTCAACTCTGTAGCTGTGATGTCATCCTTCCTACAAAATGGACATGTGCACACCTGCAAGGAAGAATACAAGATATAAATCATTTCCAGGCAATTGTGGAGGCAATAGAGGAGAAATATAAAATTTGATGTAAACTAGAAATAAACAAAAACCCTGATAACGATTGATGCAAGAAATTATTTCAACTTCTAGAACAATGGTCTACCACCTCTGGCTCAGCAAGTGCTGCTGTAGAAATACAACTCCCATCATCCCATAATAGCCAGCAACTGTCAGAACATGTTTGGAGTTGTTTTCCACTCACCAAACATCTCAGGGGAAATTTATCAAGAGCAGGGGGGATGCATTTAATTTATCATGAAGTTCATACCTGGTTACAAATTAAGTGCATCCTCTGACAGTCAATGCGCCCTGAATGAATTCTTGACCAGCTTACAGCTGCCATAGATTTCGGTCATCATGTACAGCAGAAAACTGGCATACATCAAGTAAATCTTCTGGGGCTGATGTCTAAGCGCACCCCTTTCAAAAATTTTAAACAGAATTTGCAACTTTTGTTTATCAGTTTTCTGGTGTACAGGAATGATACATCTCTCCTTGTGCTATGAACTACCAAAAGCAGTGGACTTAATAATTAGGCTACTTTCACACTCGCGTTTGGTGTGGACCCGTCATGGATCTGCACAGATGGATCCGTTCTGATAATACAACCGTCTGCATCCGTTCTGAATGGATCTGTTTGTATTATCTTTAACATAGCCAAGACGGATCCGTCTTGAACACCATTGAAATTCAATGGAGGACGGATCAGTTTTCTATTGTGCCAGATTGTGTCATAAAAAACGGATCCGTCCCCATTGACTTACATTGTGGCTCAGTCTCGTCAGACGGACACCAAAGCGGAATGGAGATGGAATGAAGGCAAACTGAGGCATACTGATGAATTCTGATCTGATCCTTTTCCATTCAGAATGCATTAGTGCAAAACTGATCAGTTTTGGACCGCTTGTGAGAGCCCTGAACGGATCTCACAAACGGAAAGCCAAAACGCCAGTTTCAAAGTAGCCTTAATCATCGCCTCTCCTTACCTTGGTGTTATCATGGTTGCTGTTGTTTGTGTGACCAGGGACAGTGACCAGTGAAATAGGGGGAACATTGACCAGTAAGATAGAGCAGCATCCAGGAAGATAGGGCAGATAGTAAGCAGTAAGATAGGACAGAGACCAGTAAGATAGGATGAATAATAACCAGTAAGATAGGGTAATGACCAGTAAGACAGGACAGTGGAAATGTCAGACTATTAAGATCACGGATACATACGATAATGGGCGATACAGTAATTAATAATGGGTAAATTGGGAGAGTCACTGTAAAGGGGGATTATTAATCACCAATATTTATGCAAATATTGATAATTAATATTCATAAATGGGAGGAGCCATCTAGTGATAACTCCGCCCATTTATGCCTTTATATAATAACAATACCTTCGCTATGCTCCACACTGATCGCTATGCTAGCTGCATGCGCCTTACTAACTTGCTACCGCTAACAAGTACACGCTACACAAAAGGGTACAAATATAACAATATTTATTACACCACGCAATACACTAACAATACACTACGCACGCAATACTAACAATACACTATGCACGCAGTACACTACAATACAGCACTAAATATACAATCCTAAACTACACTACACGTTCCCAATTCCACCCAGGAACTAACTACACAGTTCACACATACAAGTATATTAACAATCCACCCCACCTGACTATTCACTGTCCCTACGGGGTATTACGAAGGGTTAAAAGGATTGTTTGCAGAGCAGAAGCATGCTCTACAGGACCAGGGTAACCACCAGGGGTTAATCAGGGCCACCAGGGTAAAGGGGTTAATGCAGGCCGGACAGGGGAACAGGGCACGGACATCAGGGGTACAAAGTGTCCGGGGGGGGACCAGGGGCATGCCTGGCAGGGAAAGGGTTAATCAGGGGAGAGCAGGCACACAGGGAACCAGGGGATGAGCAGGATAACCAGGGGTGAGGGTACCAGGGGTTATGGGGAGGAGTGGGGGTTCGTTGGTGGGATAATGGCGTGGGGGTACGTTGGTGGGATAGTTGGGGGGTTATAAGGGGGTGATACTTAAGGTTTTGTTGGTCTGCTCGTTCGTCCAGGGAAGGGGGGTCCGGTCGGGCGCTCTGCTCTGAGCGCAGGATGAAAGGCTGCAGGGTTCGGGTCCGGTGGAGCGCAGGATGCGCTGCCCTTTCAGGTGGTGGGGGGGGGGTCCCGATCCTGAGCGCCGATGCACTCTCCAGGTGGGGGCCCCGATCCTAACTTCCTTGGGCCGGAGGGGGGGGGAAAGGCACGTTGTCCTGAGCGCCGATGCGCTCTCCAGCTGGGGGGCCCCGATCCTAACTTCCTTGGGCCGGAGGAAGGGGGACCGCTTTGTCCTAAGCGCCGATGCGCTTCTCAAGGTGGGGGCCCTCTCCTCTCCTAATTTCCAGAGTGCCGGGGCCGCCGGATATTTATCCCCCCGGCGGCCTGCACTCCCGCGCCACCAGGGGGCGTGCGCGCACTACAGTGCAGGACACGTGGGCCGGCGCGGTGAGATGACGTCACCGCGCCTGCCCGCGCGCCGCAGGGCCGCGTGCACTTGCTGACAGGCGGGAGATCCTTTGATCTCCCGCCTGTAGCTCCCAGCATTCTGGACATCGCAAGGGTAATTGCGATGCCAGAATGCACATAATAGAGTGAGCGGAGGTATCTCCTCTCTCTCTATTACGCTTAATTATCTCCAGCAGGACTGCAGATAATTAGAACAAAAGGATTCAAATTCTATTGAATTTGAATCCTTTTGAGTTCACCAGAATGACCGGACCTTGTCCAGTCATCCTGGCGCCTTCACCCAGATTACATCAATGTAAATGCTTGGGGCACATTTACATTGATGCATCTGTGTCCATGTAAGGGGGGGGGGGATTTATATGATATGGGGATATGACAAGGGGGCATAATATGAATATACATGTGTATTGATGCTTGGGGCACATCCATACACATGTATACATTAATCATACATTCTAAGGGGGATTATATAAGGGGCCACATTCATATATATATAAGGGGGCACAGATAATCAGGGGCACATCACAAGCCCCTACATTATCAGGGGGCACAAGCCCCTACATTATCAGGGGGCACAAGCCCCTACATTATCAGGGGGCACAAGCCCCTACATTATCAGTGGGACGGCTCCCAGGGGACACATATTTCCCACAGGGGCCAACATGAGCCCCTGGGGATCACCATGGGCAGACGTGCGCAGATGCTGGGCACATCTGCGCACATCGTCCCATGATGCTATGTCTAATGTATGCACATATATACCATACATGCCCGCACGTGTTTGCAGGCATGCATGGATATATATGCATACGTCTCAACCGTTCCTCAACAATCCCCCTGTTGTCGGAATATAATACGACAATATAATGGGGGAACGGGTTGAGATATATTTGCCCCCCTTCAACCCCATCTTTGGTGGAATTTCAGGAAGAACTGTAGTGCACACTGATCTTTAGGTACTTAGACATCCCCAATCCAGCTTCCTCCGACCTGCCCTTCACCGTAACCTACTCCTCCGTCCACAGGATACACCGTCTTCTTCTTTAGGATACCACACACCCACAGTCTCTCGGTTATTCTGCCGATCTTCAGGTATCTTTGCCCCCCCCCCCCAATTCTGGAGTGGGTTCACCCTTACAGTCTTTAACTGGCCTTTCTATAACAGTCTCTTGGTGTCGGCCACCCCCACTTTGGAGTGGCCACACCCCCACAGTCTCTCGGTAATTCTGCCGATCTTCAGGTATCTTCGTCCCCCCCAATTCTGGAGCGGGTTCACCCTTACAGTCTTTAACTGGCCTTTCTATAACAGTCTCTTGGTGTCGGCCACCCCCACTTTGGAGTGGCCACACCCCCACAGTCTCTCGGTAGTTCTGCCGATCTTCAGGTATGGCCCGCCTCCAAGGCATCTGGAGCGGGTTCACCCTCACAACCTCAGTCCCAACTTTCTTCTATCCAATGTCTGTTTGCATCTTGATGGGTGCGGTTCTCCCGTGGACAGATTAATAGGTCTTTACAAGGCAGTTCAAACTCTTAAGCGGTGATGTCATAGTACCTAAATTCTACTGCGGAGAACACCTCCGCCACACTACACCTCCAGCCCTTCCCTTAAGAACCTCACCGTTCCAGGGTTTAAGGTGGCAAATGAATGATGCCTGTCCCTATCGTGACCTAACCTTATCCCCATTCACACAAAATACATGTCACATCCCTCCCAACACCACCAAATTCCATTAAATGTGTGTACCCATAGAGACTCATGCAACCTGGCATATCTCTACACCTCCAAAGACACAGGTAGGTCGCAGACCCCTGTGTCAATGGGAAACGACTATAGGATGCAAATGTGTACAGCCGAATATAGGCTGTCACACATTTGTACCTAGAGTGTCTATGGGTACACCATCGAACAACAAACACAATCAATCAATAAATGTACAATACAATGTGCTATGGGGTTTCAGGGTAGTACAAGTTATACGTCCCGAACCCTCATAGGAAGCAAAGTGTGTCCATACGATATTTGGCTACAGGAACAATGTTTGAGTTATGTCCTGAGCCTCCTCCTCCGGATAGTTCTGTAAAGTTCTGTCTGGTTCTGGTGTATTTGGTCAATAAGTCCCTTGACCCTCCGATTACGATGACCAGAACCAGAAGAAGTTTCACTGGGTGAAACACGTGATGATAAGTTCTTCCACCCGAACGTCTCCCAAGTCTTCCTCCAGAGCCTTAAATAATGTTCCCGCTGGATTGTGGCACAGTCTTATCTAGAACACCTCTAGGCAGAGGTCGCTTAGTTGCCAAAATCCAGTGGGATCCTCTGGAGCTTCACAACAGTGTCAGGGGGAATAGCTGGCCTCTTCTGTGGCATCTCCTAGGTTTTTTCTTCCGCTCCATATAAAAATCACACCTATGGCAGAAGAAAACACCAGGTGCTCCCAGGGGAATTTCTCCCCTAACAGTGCAATTAAATGTGAAAATTCCCAGCACCAATACCTTTGACCCATGGGTAGAGAAAGGGATTGGGCTGCCCTTTATCTCACAGGACCCCTCGTTATCCCAACACTGGTGTCTGAACACCCTACCTTCAGAGGAGCGTGTCCTCTGTTGCACATCCCTCTGCACCAACAGATAAGGATGGCCACCCTACTAGGTTAGGATAACTGGAGTTCTGTGGACAAAGCACCATCTTGTTATTGATGGCACCACATCCCTGTCCACTCGTGTGCACCCAGGCTGATTTCCCCCTGTGATCCTGCCTTGTGGAGGCCCGCAGAACCAATGGCATAGTCATGCCCTGGCTTCCCAGGACCCCACAACACAAGAACACAGTCCACACTCTGCTGCCAAACACTCTGCGTCCAATCCCTATCAGAGCTGTGCTGCCTGCTCGGACTAGAATCAAGTGCGCAGCACAACATTACACCAATGTTGTCTGTTCGCCCCAGTCCCCAGCGCAACACAGCCCTTACCGAAAACCTTGAGCAAAACAGTGCCATCCGTATCGATCTGAGACCCTGGTTGCCCAGAATAATATCACATCATCCTTTGTGTGCTGCATGGAGAAGGTCCTTATGCCTTCTCCCGACCAGCAGGATTTCCCATGTGATATTATCTGCTCGCGAACCAATACGTTCTCGATCCACAGTATAACACTGTTCCACTCCAAGGGGACACAGAATGAAACAAAGACAGCAGACGGGACTTACAACACTACATAAATTAGCATGGTAGAACACATCCGTAGACAAGGACTACCACCATCAACATCAAGAAAAACTTACAAACAGATAACAAAAACACACAACATGGACATACACAGGGAACACACGGTGTAACAAATAGTACAGGGGTGTCAAATGTTGCCTAGCCTAGCTTGGCCACTCTGACCCCTCAGCAGCTGGTTATGCTGCCGAGAGGTAACCCCTTTATGGCCAAGCTGACTAGACCCCACTGCACAATTTGTTACCTGGCTGATACTGTTGGACACATTGCAATTACTTGCACAAGGGCAATTCCTTGCAATGTGTCCTTTGTTCCCACACCTGAAACACGTGACTTGGTTTCCTGTCCTGTGTGTTTTGCAGTGTCTCGCTATGTGACCTAGGCCACCACATGCAAAACATCTGATGTTTGCTCTGCATGGCCCAGGTCCATCTACACTGCAGCCGTGCTCCCTTCTCCTGAATTGTACCATCCTCAGGGACGCACTCTTCACAGTTCTTTTTCCCAAAGTCAGGGAAAAATCTCTGTTAGTCTGGACCGGCTTGACCTGATGATCAGACCGGTCACAGACTACTCTCCCCCCCTTGTGGCCCTGCACAGGGCAAAGTTTTGGGAGATTCCGACCCTGGCTTTACGGAAAAAGAAAGGGCCGGCACCAACTTGGTGATCACCTGTTGCATGCCAGACATTAGCTGGGACCTTACAGCAACCTCAGCCTTCAATTTGGCTACCGTCACGTCAGTAGAGGCAGTCCGCTCCTTGAAGGCCTTGACCTCAGTATAAGACTGAGTCAACTTAGCCTCAATTTCCTCCTTCTGCCTCTGCAGCTCTACTAACTGTGACTCTATCCTAGCCACCTGCGCATCTCGGTCAACAGTAGACTGCACATTCTCTGCCAGCTGTGCCCGCAATGCCGAAACCTGGTCAGAATTATTGGCACAGCACTGGCAGTGAATGGCCGGAGGAATTGTCTCCGTTGACTGAGACACCAGCGCAACTTCCTTTGGCTTACAGATGCTAGCCTCAAACGTATGAACGAGTTTGGCTAGCATCCGAAGCCGTTTGGTGGCCTTGTTCAACACCGTCCGTTTGTTAACACAAAGCTTGTCATAACTACAAGCCTGTGCTAACAAATCGGACCACAGCATTTCTGCTGACTTGTATGTAGTGGGGAGGATGGGGTTAAATGTGCTGTGTCTGCTCAAGTGTTGCAGTGTGGGGAAGTCAATACTCACCGTTTGATGAGAGTCCATTTTCTCCTTGGGGCCGTACCTCGCAGCTGCTTGGAAGAAGTCCATTTTCCCGGATCGCCTCTTCCCGACCAGCCTGACTTGTATGCCGCTCCCACGAAGATGGATCTCCTTCAGTGACGTGTCTTCTCCCTTGCAATCACTTGAGCGATGCAGTGACATTTTTCTGAGCCTCCATCTTCTTGTTGGTGCTGTACTTTTCCGTCCCTTGCAGCTGCTTGAAAGAAGTCCTTTTCTTCCGGATAGCTTCTTCCCGACCAGCTGGACTTCTATGTACCGCCAACGAAGATGGATCTCTTTCCGTGCCTTCTTCTCTTACCCCAGCGACGGTGACCGTGTAAAGCAAATACAAAAATATTAATAACAGAACAATTATAGATTCTCTGCTAAAGATTTTGATCTGCGCCCGGTGTTGTGAGGAAGAGTCGCGCTACCTGTCCGAATTATCAGGTCCTAGACGCTCAGACCACTGACCGCGTCTCTCTTGCCTGATAATTGACAGTGTAACGGACCTCTAGCCTCAAAACCAAACACAGATTTCAAAATCTAAGCAGTGGGCCTGGCTCGCCAATGTAAAGGGGGAATATTAATCACCAATATTTATGCAAATATCGATAATTAATATTCATAAATGGGAGGAGCCCTCTAGTGATAACTCCGCCCATTTATGCCTTTATATAATAACAATACCTTCGCTATGCTCCACACTGATCGCTATGCTAGCTGCATGCGCCTTACTAACTTGCTACCGCTAACAAGTACACGCTACACAAAAGGGTACAAATATAACGGTATTTATTACACCACGCAATACACTAACAATACACTACGCATGCAATACTAACAATACACTACGCACGCAGTACACTACAATACAGCACTAAATATACAATCCTAAACTACACTACACGTTCCCAATTCCACCCAGGAACTAACTACACAGTTCACACATACAAGTATATTAACAATCCACCCCACCTGACTATTCACTGTCCCTACGGGGTATGACGAAGGGTTAAAAGGATTGTTTGCAGAGCAGAAGCATGCTCTACAGGACCAGGGTAACCACCAGGGGTTAATCAGGGCCACCAGGGTAAAGGGGTTAATGCAGGCCGGACAGGGGAACAGGGCACAGACATCAGGGGTACAAAGTGTCCGGGGGGGGACAAGGGGCATGCCTGGCAGGGAAAGGGTTAATCAGGGGAGAGCAGACACACAGGGAACCAGGGGATGAGCAGGATAACCAGGGGTGAGGGTACCAGGGGTTATGGGGAGGAGTGGGGGTTCGTTGGTGGGATAATGGCGTGGGGGTACGTTGGTGGGATAGTGGGGGGGTTATAATGGGGTGATACTTAAGGTTTTGTTGTTCTGCTCGTTCGTCCAGGGGGGGTGTCTGGTCGGGCGCTCTGCTCTGAGCGCAGGATGAAAGGCTGCAGGGGTCGGGTCCGGTGGAGCGCAGGATGCGCTGCCCTTTCAGGTGGTGGGGGGGGGGGTCCCGATCCTGAGCGCTGATGCACTCTCCAGGTGGGGGCCCCGATCCTAACTTCCTTGGGCCGGAGGGGGGGGGGGGAAGGCACGTTGTCCTGAGCGCCGATGCGCTCTCCAGCTGGGGGGCCCCGATCCTAACTTCCTTGGGCCGGAGGAAGGGGGACCGCTTTGTCCTAAGCGCCGATGCGCTTCTCAAGGTGGGGGCCCTCTCCTCTCCTAATTTACAGAGTGCCGGGGCCGCCGGATATTTATCCCCCCGGCGCCCGCACTCCCGCGCCACCAGGGGGCGCGCGCACTACAGTGCAGGACACGTGGGCCGGCGCGGTGAGATGACGTCACCGCGCCTGCCCGCGCGCCGCAGGGCCGCGTGCACTTGCTGACAGGCGGGAGATCCTTTGATCGCCCGCCGGTAGCTCCCAGCATTCTGGACATCGCAAGGGTAATTGCGATGCTAGAATGCACATAATAGAGTGAGCGGAGGTATCTCCTCTCTCTCTATTATGCTTAATTATCTCCAGCAGGACTGCAGATAATTAGAACAAAAGGATTCAAATTCTATTTGTCCGGTCATCCTGGCGCCTTCACCCAGATTACATCAATGTAAATGCTTGGGGCACATTTACATTGATGCATCTGTGTCCATGTAAGGGGGGGGGATTTATATGGTATGGGGATATGACAAGGGGGCATAATATGAATATACATGTGTATTAATGCTTGGGGCACATCCATACACATGTATACATTAATCATACATTCTAAGGGGGATTATATAAGGGGCCACATTCATATATATATAAAGGGGCACAGATAATCAGGGGCAAGCCCCTACATTATCAGGGGGCACAAGCCCCTACATTATCAGGGGGCACAAGCCCCTACATTATCAGTGGGACGGCTCCCAGGGGACACATATTTCCCACAGGGGCCAACATGAGCCCCTGGGGATCACCATGGGCAGACGTGCGCAGATGCTGGGCACATCTGCGCACATCGTCCCATGATGCTATGTCTAATGTATGCACATATATACCATACATGCCCGCACGTGTTTGCAGGCATGCATGGATATATATGCATACGTCTCAACCGTTCCTCAACAGTCACCTACAATAAATATCATCCATAACCCCAATTGTAGTATCAAAAAAATTATTTTACTAATTCATGACCATACCCAAAAACAGGACATTGAGATAACCCATAATTCCCAACATATCTTCTTTGGTGTTCTATATCATTAATTAATTGAAGATAGGACAGTTAGCAGTAAAATAGGGCGGATAGAGACCAGTAAGGTAGGGTAATAACCAGTAAGTTAGGACAGTGACCAGTGATATATGGAAGTGAATTGTAAGATAAGGCAGTGATCTATAAATTAGGGTGGGAAGTGACCAGTACGATAAAGGGGGCAGTGAATAGATGAACCAAAGGCACTTTCCAAATGGTCTGAAAGCTGGAACCTTATTGGCTGCTATGAACAAGCTCCGCTCGTCTTATGCAGTGCTTTAGATGAACCTCTTCATACACATAAATCATCCCATACAGTTCCCTGGTACAGTAATGATCCCCCTCCTGCAATGTCAGAACTTACCATGATCTAAAGAGGGGTCGCAGACTTCACTACAGACACACGGATGCTTCTCTCTTGCAGACAGAGGGGGATGTGATGCAGCAGAGCTGGGAGAGATCTTCCTCCTCCTGCAGCCGGTAACCAGGAATGACAGTTGGTAACAGCAATTATCATTCATGTCTCTGAGGGGAAGTGCTGATTGGTTGATCAGATTCTAATCCACCAATCAGCAGCTCTCTGTTCTCTACAGCCTGGGACTGGAGGAGCACACAACAGCCCGAGCCCTGAGTGCAGCACAACTGATGTGTGCGACTGTGAGTTGAGCAATTATTACCCCCATAGCAAAGTGTTGGTAGGGTTGATGCAAATTAAATTTCCCATTAGTGTCCATACTTTTGCTCTTTTTCCCCTGAAATACTTAAACTTTTTTGTTTATAGCAGGGTACATATGGTTAAAGGAATTATTTTTTATTTATTTCACTATGCAGTAAATAAGCATTATTATTAATCCCACTAGATGGATTTCATCCGTTCCTGTTATTTTTCACCTTCCTGACAGAGCCTAGTTTTAAAAATCAGTAACTTTGGGATGCTTTAATTATCCAAGCCATTAAGAGACTCTTTTTCTAAATTTTCTAAATTTTTATTTCTCTGCTTTTGTATTTAACTTTTTTTTGCGATATGTTTAATTTAATTCTGTATTTGAGATAAAAAGCAAAAAGAAAAGAAAAAAGAAGAATATCCAGGAGGCTCCTGACAAATGGAGAGATCTATTGCATGAGTTGGCAAATCTCCTGGGCATCACGGAAGACTTCTGGCACTTCCCGTACTACAGTCCTCCATGAACCTGTGTGTGGGATCAGATGCAGCTCTGGCACCCAAATGTACACCGAGGGGGCAGTGCCATGTCATGAAAAGGATGTGTGGCCTATTAGAATTGGGCATGGTCTGCAGAAAGGGGCAGTGCATTGTGCCTGTGTATACTATGAAGGGGACATGGCAGACTCCAAGAAATCAAGCACTGAAGGCCTCACCTAAGGAAAAGAAATCAGAATTAAAGTTGCAATGAAAACTTGCTCTGCTATATGGCTGCCCAACTGCGGTGCACAGTACATTACACACCGATCAGCCATAACATTGTAACCACATATCGTAGGTGAACTGAATAACATTATATTGTGTCAATATCAATTGTGGATTATACATATAAGGTGACAAGTGAACATTCAGTTCCTGAAGTTGATGTACTGGAAGCAGGAAAAAGCAGTCAGAGCACACTGTGCATTACAGCTTGCTGTATATGTAATTGAGACCCCAGACCTGACCTCTGAATTAATTCAGACCCAAACCAAGCCAAAAAATGTATTCTAACCTCTGACCAGAACCCTAAATTATTTCAGACCTCGTAGCAAACCCCTAAGTTAAAGGAGCTGTCATTCCTTCACTCCTTGTACACTGAAAATGTGGCCGCTGGAGTCATCAGCTGATGTTCTCTCAACATCTCCAGAAAGCAGCTGATTTTGCTGGGGGAAGCCTCGACCATCCACATCCAGCCAGGTATTTCATTTCGGATGAATGGCTGTCCCTGTAATAGAAGGGTGACCTAAGTCTGACTGAGTCAGGGATGCTCATACAAAGCAGCTCTCAGTTTTAGCTCTTAGAGGGGAGTCCCAAGCCCAGTGGCGTAGCTATAGGGGTCGCAGCGGTCGCAATTGCGACCGGGCCCCTAAGTCAGGGGGGCCCACGGGGCCCCCCAGGAGATAATGAGTAAAGCCCTGGCCCGGGTAGTTTACAATACTTGTGCGCTGCAGGCGGCGCCGGCCCTAACCCCCAGGCGTTCCCATGGTGACAGGGACGCTTGCCTGGGGGTTAGAATATACAATCGGATCTGAGTTTTACGAGCTCAGTGAGATCGTAAAAACTCAAATCCGATGGTATATTCTAACCCACAGGCGTTCCCATGGTGACAGGGACACTTGCCTGGGGGTTAGAATATACAGGGCCACGCCGCTCACAGCAGTATAATTATAAACTAATCAGTAACTACTTTAACTTTAATCATTGCTCATTGCTGAGCTCTTTACTTGGATTATTTGGATATCTTACTTTGTCTTAGCTCCGGTAATAGCAGGCAGTGCGGGGGGCGGCGCTCACTCACTGATGTCACGCGCCTGCGCCGCCTAGTGGGAGGAGCAGGCGCGTGACGTCAGTGAGTGAGCGCCGCCCCCCGCACTGCCTGCTATTACCGGAGCTAAGACAAAGTAAGATATCCAAATCAGCAATGAGCAATGATTAAAGTTAAAGTAGTTACTGATTAGTTTATAAATATACTGCAGTGAGCGTCGGGGAGGGGGATCTGTGGATGGCACTGTAGAGGGATCTGTGGATGGCAGTGCCATCCACAGATCCCCCTACAGTGCCATCCACAGATCCCCCCTCCCCTAAACAGTGCCATCCACAGATCTCCCCCCTAAACAGTGCCATCCACAGATCCCCCCTAAACAGTGCCATCCACAGATCCCCCCTCCCCTAAACAGTGCCATCATGGCACTGTTTAGGGGAGGGGGGATCTGTGGATGGCACTGTTTAGGGGGGATCTGTTGATGGCACTGTTTAGGGGGGATCTGTGGATGGCACTGTTTAGGGGGGGATCTGTGGATGGCACTGTTTAGGGGGGAGATCTGTGGATGGCACTGTTTAGGGGGGATCTGTGGATGGCACTGTTTAGGGGGAGATCTGTGGATGGCACTGTTCAGGGGAGGGAGATCTGTGGATGGCACTGTTCAGGGGAGGGAGATCTGTGGATGGCACTGTTCAGGGGAGGGAGATCTGTGGATGGCACTGTTCAGGGGAGGGAGATCTGTGGATGGCACTGTTTAGGGGAGGGGGGATCTGTGGATGGCACTATTTAGGGGGGATCTGTGGATGGCACTGTTTAGGGGGGATCTGTGGATGGCACTGTTTAGGGGGAGATCTGTGGATGGCACTGTTTAGGGGGAGATCTGTGGATGGCACTGTTTAGGGGAGGGGGATCTTTGGATGGCACGGGGGGGGGGGGGGCATAATTTTTTTTGCTATGGGGCCCATGCATTTCTAGCTACGCCCCTGCCCAAGCCCTAATACAATGTCCTGATGCCAGGTTTCCTTGTTACTCCAGAAGAACGGGAATTCCAGGCCCAAATACAACGTTCTGATCAGGGCTGGCCTTAGGTATTCAGGCGCCCTGTGCGAGCTAATCTTGTGCCCCCCTTCCCACCAGTTCACCTAAACATACACAAAGAGGAAAACAATCTTTGTAACAAACAGTTTTTTTAAATTACAGATAGTTTAAGTGCAAACAAGTACAATCATACCCAGTGTCACCCAGGGCCAGTCCACTGCCCCCCTTAATCATACCCTGTCACCTTTACCCAGTCCCTTGCCCTTCTTAATCATACCCAGTGTTACCCATAGTCAGTCCACTGCCCCCCTTAATCATACCCTGTCACCTTTACCCAGTCCCCTGCCCTTCTTAATCATACCCAGTGTCACCCAGGGCCAGTCCATTGCCCCCCTTAATCATACCCTGTCACCCTTACCCAGCCCCCTCAATTAGACCCTGCCCCCCTTAAATTAAGGGTGACAGTCTCTTTGTGACATTTTTACTACAAAATCACAGTGAGATACAGTTGTCACCATGATTTTGTAGTAAAAAGATCACAGAGAGGCAAAGAGCATTATCAATCATGTTAATGCTCCGTGTCTCTGCTGTCCGGGACGGGGCTTGGCACTCTTTCACGCAGCGGATTACCCGCACGGCATCCGCTCATGTGAAAGAGCCCTTAGGCCCCTTGCAGACTAGCGTTCCTCCCGCAGGAGTCCACATCGCAGCACCCGGCCTGACCTCCCAGCACTGCCGGAGGTCACATAGCATTATATTGATTGATCTAACCCTTAAAGTTCTGGAATGTATTGGATAACACTGGCATAATGCTGTTAGCGTCATCTAATACATTCCAGCACTGTAAGGGTTACATAGCATCATAAATCAATATAATGCTATGTGAATCCCGTCAGTGCTGGGAGGTCAGGCTGGGTGCTGCGATGCGGACTCGCTGCAGGAGGAACGCTCGTCTGCAAGGGGCCTTAGCACAGGGGGGCCCACTGAGGCTTTATCGCCCAAGGGCCCAAATGAACCTGGAGCCGGCCCTGCAGGACTGTACATAGTTATGCCTTGTCTGCCATAGCAGAAGTCATTTGCAGCTCTGACTAATAAAGTGGGGTCATAAGTGGAGGATCCCTTGTATGATGTTAAAGGGGTATTCCGGTTATATAAAGTGATCCCTATCCACCAGATAAGGGATAACTATTAGATCGGTGGGCTCCATACCCCTTGGATTCCCCCTGAAATGAATGAAGCAGCCGCTCAGCCTACCCTGCAGAATTCCCATAGAAATGAATGGAGAGGCAGGGCACAAGCCTGACCAGCTGCTTCGCATTTTGGGGGCTCCCACGTGGTAGGACCCCCACTGATCTAATAGTTATTCCCTATCCTATGGATATCGGCTAACGTTATGTAACCAGAATACCCCTTTAATATACCCTGAGGTCGTGTTCACATGGTTGACTTTCCTCACTGATTTCAGTGCGTGTTCTGCACCCAAATTCCTGGGAAAACCGCAGCAAATTCCATGTAACACTGAAGTCTGCGGCTGTTGGGAGGCTGGTGCGGCTTATGTGACACCCCGGGCTGGCAGTCTGATTTATTGGGGACACTGCTGGATGTTTGTGGAGGAGCAGTCTGTAAAGGGTTAATTGACTTCTCCGCTATTTAGGCTGTTGACACGTCTCCCCCTATGTTTCCCAGGCAGCGGTAAACCCCGCCCAGCAGCCGTCAGTCATGTGACTTTATTGTTGCTCCAGCCGTAACCAGGCAGCGGGGTCACGGGGTGGACTCTATCACTTCCGGGTCACTTTTAATGTATCCGGGTGGCAGCGCTGAATGACAGCCGCACCACATCCGGGTCAGCGGCGCAGAGGACGAGGATGCTGTGGGCTGCCCAGTATGGGGGGCGCTGCGCGGGACGCTGTGTCTGGGGAGGGCACGGACGTGTGTCTTCTCCCTGTCCCTGCGGAGCAGAGCGCCGCCCGGGCGTCAGGTGAGGCTGACCTTGTATCTCTACGCGTCACGTGGTGTGTGCGGCAGGTAGCCTCTGGTGCTGTACTGACCGCAGTATGGAGTGTGCATCAGGACCCCTCATCATCACCTTACCCTAAGGCCTGCCTAATATGGGCGCCTACTGTCGTCTAACATCAGTGTTTCCAAACCAGTGTGCCTCCAGCTGTTGCAAAACTACAACTCCCAGCATGCCCGCACAGCCCAAGGCTGTCCGAGCATGCTGGGAGTTGTAGTTTTGCAACAGCTGGAGGCACATTGGTTGGGAAACAAACAGACTGATGTGTATGGGGTGGGAGGGTGGACAGCACTAGGACCACCTCTGTATTTTGTGGATCAGTGATTTACGGACTGCAAAATGGATGCAGTCATGTAAATGAGGCCTGGTGGTGAGGGTTCAGATCCACGGGCCCGCGCCCCAGCATTGGAGTGTAGTTGTACTAGCAGAGAAATGAATGGGGTCACAGCGGAACTAACTCATTTGACGGGACCCCATAATGGGAACAAATCCAACACTGCTGCATTTCTGGAGATTCTGAGGCTGTGGCTGCACCGCGACCCCATTCATTTCTATCCTAGTGCCGCTACGGTGCGGCGACCGAGGGCACTGTGTACCTGCGCCCTAGAGGGCGACATGCTTCTGCCACTCACAGACGTGAGATATTGGAACACTTTCCGTAATAAATAAATTACCAAGTCTAATACTTTTGACTCATTTGTATGTTCTTTATCTACTTTTAGGACTTCTGTAAAAATCTGATGTGATGGAAGCCAAATTTATGCAGAAATTAGATAATTCTGAAGGATGCAGCAATGTATATATGAGATAGATAGAACCTTAAAGAGGACCTCTCCGGACATGCCTGTTTTAGTATCTTCATGCATCCCCCATGTAATAACAATTCTGTTACATCTCTTCTTATGGCTCTGTGTTGTGCTATTCCTCTATTATTTACACAAGAAGTTATGAATAAACTGCTATTGGCCTTCAGTAAGGGTACAGAGGGGTGTAACCAGTTAGGGGGGTTACCTGCTCAGTCTGAAAACGGCAACTGATTGGATAGAGTGAGTCTGTGCAGGTACACCCCCCCCCCCCCCCAACTTGTGACCACCGCTCCGTACCCTTACTGCAGACTGCTAGCAATTTATTCATAACTTCTAGTAGGAATAACAAAGGAATGGCACAACATAGAGACATAAGAAAAGATGCTCCAGAATTATTATTACATGGGGAATGTATATAGCTATTAAAACAGGCATGTCAGGCGAGGTGACAGGTCCTCTTTAATGTAGTATCAGGGGAGGGCAGAAGATGGGGGTACATGAAGGACAACAACATGTATGGGGCAGTCAGGAAAGTTGATCATCAGCCAGAGAAGCATTTGGCTTATTGCTGTCCTATGTGTGTGGTTGGCTTTAGGGCTCTTTCATACGAGCAGATCCCGTGCGGGTAATCCGCTGCGTGAAAGACAGCCAAGCCCCACTCCGGACGGCAGAGACATGGAGCAGTAACATGATTGATAATGCTCTTTGCCTCTCTGTGGTCTTGTTACTACAAAATCACGGTGACAACTTTATCTGATCGTGATTTTATAGTAAATAGATCACAGAGAGGCACGGAGCATTATCAGTCATGTTACTGCTCCGTGTCTCTGCTGTCCGGAGAGAGGGCTTGGCCCTCATTCACGCAGCAGATTACCCGCACAGGATCCGCTCGTGTGAAAGAGCCCTTACAGTAAAACCTGGGCCGGCAGAATGTCTATTATACACATTTATTTGTATTATTTTGGTTTAGTACTGTTTACTGTGTATTGTGCCGTTCACCTGAATGGCAGAGAACTGCAGTACTCTGAACGGCCACAATGAAAAGTACCACGATCTGAGGATGAACCAGTTCAAACGCTGATCACTGGGGGTGCTGGGAGTCTGACTACTGCTAATATATGATTGATGGCCTATACTAGGGATAACCCCTTTAAATTTCCACTTCCAGCATCACTTCCCTGTCTGTCACGCATGTTGTGGCTTTGACATTCTCTGACACAAACGTTTTATTTCTTTCTCTACAATAGGTTTCTGTACCTGATGTGAAGTTTGTTCGTTTCCTCAGCACGTCCTCCACTCCATTAAAGCATGAGGAGGACAGACTGGTTTACATTGGAAACCTGGGAACGGCAGTGCCTGGTACGTTCTTGGCTGATATGTCTGCCACATCCTACTTGATGTCCTCCATGCAGGTGGAGCAGCATCGGTGTAAGACTGGGGCTACACTGTGACATCAACCTGCCACCAAGGGTCCAGGTGTTGGATCCTGGATGATGTGGTGTCACCTTGTAGCCCCAACCTTACACGGAGGTAGCGGGTGCAAGCACCAGTCAACTGGGAAAATATTGAAGAGCTGCTTCTATGTGACCTTTATATGCGGTAAATGACCAGACAGGGTATTGAAATTTCATGTTGAATTTCAAAATCCTAATCCCCTTTTGTCCTAAAAGATAAGCCCTCCTAAATGTGCCTGGCAGTATCTTATGCCCCTCTTATTGCAGATAGAATATGGGATGACATTGATGTCATCACAGGGAGTGTGGAGAATAGGCTCTACTCTGCCCTAAGTGCAGGCGGCCATAGGTGTTGGGGGGCAGATATGGTGTCTGTACTGCTGTAAATATCTGGTATATCGGCATTTTGCCTGCACACTGTAATGGTGTTTCAGCAGTGTCTCGTATTAGATATACAGGAAAGGCATGACTGCCCAATGAGATGTATACTGATGGCCTATCCTCAGGATAGTTCATCCGTGTCTGATCAGTGGGGGTCCGACACCCTGACCTCTGCCAATCAGATGTTTTGAGAACGTACCAGCGCTCACAGTAGCACCACGACCTTCTCATAGCTTTCCCCTGGCCAGTAAAGACACGTTCATGTGTCACGTGGCCTAGGAGCAGCTCAGCCCCATTGAAGTGAATGGGGCTGAGCACGATACCAAGCACAGCCACTATACTATGTACGGCGATGTGCTTGGTGAGCTGATCGGTGGGGGTCCCGAGTGTCGGACCCCAGCTGATCAGATACTGATGACGTATCCTGAGGATAATTATACTGTCAGAATCTTTGTGTTGCATGATGGGATACAATTCAGGAGACCCTAGAAAAGCAGAGCGAGCAGACATGTTTTCTACACCTAGTCTTTGGCTTTCTCTGGATCGAAGTTCTAGGTTGCTTTTAAAGGGACTTTTGTCTTCAGTGTTAAACCTGCCAGATATATACATATACAGTTAGAATATGTGTGTTACTAATCTGTTCTTTATTATTCATACAGGGGTGAAGTTCTTCTCCTACTCTACCAGCGTGGTCAGCTTAATTATTCTGCCAATGTTTTTTGCAAATTCTGGCATCGGAGTAGACAGTCTTCCATTGAAGATTGCTTTCTTCAGCATAGTTGGATTCTTCACCTTCATTACTCCTGTTACTTTGCATTTGTTGACCAAGGGCTATGTGGTTCGCCTATATCACAACAAGGAGAGAGACCTTTATACTGCAACCACTTACAATGCATTTCTTAGAGAGAAAAGGACAGCGTTTTCCCCAGAAGATGTTGAAGTACCTGGAGTGAGCAAGATGTTCACCACATTTTATGCAAAGAAGAAATCCATGCTGATAAATCCAATGTTATTTCCCAATTCCAATGATTATCAGCACCTTATGGGCTATGATAAACCCTTCACTTTTAATTTAGAAGACCTAAATCCTCCCTCTAAGGAAAAATAAACCTTGTGTTTGTAAAGGTGTCATTTTCTTAATATTATTATTATATTTTTTTTTTTTAAGATGGCGTTTAACGCTTCCTTTCACACTTGAAGTTTTGAGTAAAGTTGAGCACAATTTTCCATCCACAGGATATGTGTGAAAGGATGGTACATACCTCATGGTACGTAAGAGAAGCTGCTCAGAGCGCAGTACGATTAACCACCTCCGGACCGCCTAACGCAGATTCGCGTTCCGGAGGTGGCAGCGCTGCGCACAGTCACGCTTATACGCGTCATCTCGCGAGACGCGAGATTTCGCTCCAAGCCGGCCCGCGCATGCGCATCGCGGGCCGGCAAAAGTTAAAGAACAAGTTCGTCACCAGCCTGCCAGCAACGATCATTGGCTGGCAGGCTGGCGATTTTTAAAAAATCCAATCACAAGCCATATAACAGATCATCTTAGTAAATATGATCTGTTATATGGCTTCTCTGCTCCTCTGCTGGTCCTTTTCGTCGGTTGGATCCAGCACAGGAGCAGACTGAACTGTGAGTAGCACCAACACTACACCTTAGCCCCAGATCACCCCCCTGCACCCCAATTAACCCTTTGATCACCCCTTTGATCGCCCCTGTCAATCACCAGTGAAAGGAAAAAAAGTGATCAGTGTAAACTGTCACTTTTTTTTTTTCACTAGTATTGGCTGTTAGGTTTTAGGGATAGTTTAGGCCCCTTGGTTAGGTAGTTAGCGTCAGTTAGCGCCCACCCCACCGCACCGCAGTCACTTTTATTCGCTGAATAGCGTATCGCTAATCAGCATTTGTACTTTTATAGTATCTGTAAGTGATCAAAACTGATCACGGTCAGATCTATAATAGTATTAGTGTCACTTTAGTTTGCCCTCCACCCAAAACGCAGTGTTTGCCCGATCAGGCCTGATCGGTCGCCCACACGTGCGTTCACCCACGCCCGCCCCACCGCAGTGACAAAAAATATATATTTTTTGATCACTGCACATTCATTTTACACGCACTGCGGCGATAAAAAAATCTGTTTTGATATTTTTTATCAACCGCAGCGGCCTCCGGTACTTCGCTAGCCTCCCCTTTGTAAGACAGGCTTGCTTTTTTTCTTGGGTAGTCTCAGGGAATACCCCTAAATTTAGTAGTCCAAAATGTCAAACAGGGGGTATTCTTCTGAAGAGGCCTACAGGATTCTGACCCAGTCGGATGAGGAGTGGGAACCCTCATCTGACGAATCTAGCGGGTCAGAATATGAACCTGTAGAAAGCAGTGGCTCTCTGACCCAAAGTTCGGACGAGGAGGTGGAGGTCCCTGGCAGCACCAGGCGTACCCGGCCCCATGTCGCTAGACCACAGGTTATGCAGGATCCGCTTCAAGAGCAGCAGAGTGGGGCTGTCGCTGCCGGATCACGTGGTGAGGCATACACCAGCAGCGCAGCCCTCCCTGGACCTAGTACCAGCACTGCCGTACAACATGGTGACGTGGCGAGCACCAGAAGGGCAGTTGAAGCTGGTACGGTGGCACGTGCACTAGTTACCCCGTCGCAGCCACCGCAAAGACAGGCCCGTAGAGCCCCTAGAATCCCTGAGGTGCTGGCAAACCCTGATTGGCAGTCACCAACTTCAGCCGCACCTGTAGTTCCCCCTTTCACCGCCCAGTCTGGAGTTCGGGTTGAGACGGCTCAAATCGGTTCGGCCCTGGGATTTTTTGAGCTGTTCTTGACTGCGGAGCTCTTGGACTTAGTCGTGGCAGAGACCAACCAGTATGCCACACAATTTATATCCGCCAACCCGGGAAGCTTTTATGCCCAGCCTTTCCGGTGGAAACCAGTCCAAGTTTCCGAAATTAAAATTTTTTTGGGCCTTCTCCTCAACATGGGCCTGACAAAAAAGCATGAATTGCGGTCATATTGGTCAACGCACCCGATTCATCACATGCCCATGTTCTCTGCTGCTATGTCCAGGGCACGATTTGAGGCCATCCTCCGTTTCCTGCATTTTAGCGACAACACCACCTCCCGTCCCAGAGGCCACCCAGCTTTTGACCGGCTCCACAAAATTCGGCCCCTCATAGACCATTTCAACCAGAAATTTGCAGATTTGTATACCCCCGAGCAAAACATCTGCGTAGACGAGTCCCTAATACATTTTACCGGGCGCCTTGGCTTCAAACAGTACATCCCAAGCAAGCGTGCCCGGTATGGGGTCAAATTGTATAAGCTCTGTGAAAGGGCCACAGGCTATACCCACAAATTTCGTGTCTATGAGGGAAAAGATCAGACCCTGGAGCCGGTCGGTTGCCCTGACTACCTGGGGAGCAGTGGGAAGACAGTCTGGGA
The DNA here is from genome assembly GCF_905171765.1 of Bufo bufo. NCBI lineage: Eukaryota > Metazoa > Chordata > Amphibia > Anura > Bufonidae > Bufo > Bufo bufo. Next base: position 107,146,710 of record NC_053393.1, on the reverse strand, counting down.
CTTGGTGTCACCCTTATTCGGCAAGGGGTACCATCTTTATGTGGACAATTTTTACACAAGTGTGGCCCTCTTTAGGCATTTGTTTCTAGAACGGATTTGCGCCTGTGGCACCGCGCGAACTAGTCGCGTGGGCTTCCCCCAACGGCTTGTAACCACCCGTCTTGCAAGGGGGGAGAGGGCTGCCTTGTGTAACGAAGAACTGCTCGCGGTGAAATGGAGAGACAAGCGTGACGTTTACATGCTCTCCTCCATTCACGCAGACACGACAATCCAAATTGAGCGAGCAACCCGTGTCATTGAAAAGCCCCTCTGTGTCCACGACTATAATGCGCTCATGGGAGGGGTGGACTTCAATGACCAGATGTTGTCTCCGTATTTAGTTTCCCGCAGAACCAGACGCTGGTATAAGAAGGTGTCTGTATATTTAATTCAATTGGCGCTGTACAATAGTTTTGTTCTCTACAGTAAGGCTGGGAGAACACGATCTTTCCTCAAATTCCAGGAAGAGATCATCGAGAACCTCCTTTACCCAGGAGGTTCCGTGGCCCCATCCCCCAGTGTAGTTAGCCGTCTACACGAGCGACATTTCCCCAGTGTCGTTCCTGGTACCTCAACTCAACCGTCACCCCGAAAAAGATGTCGTGTCTGTAGCAGGAGTGGAATAAGGCGTGACACCCGCTATTTCTGTCCTGACTGTGCTGACCACCCTGCCCTATGCTATGGAGAGTGTTTCCGGAAGTACCACACACAGGTACACCTAGCATAGGGATTGCATCTCACAGGACAGGCACACAGGGCTATTAGGGCCCTTTTACTCTCAGCTGCTGCAAACCTCTCCTTTCACCTGGGATAAAGTGCATAACGTACTTCGCCACATCTTTGGGCGATTTGCGCTTTGCACATTGTCCCATGGGGAAGGAGAGGTTTGTTCTATAAAGGTAAAAAAAACTAAACAAAAAAAAAATTACCGGTAAGTAAAAAAGTTAAAAAAGTTTAAAAAAGTTAATATGTTCTGTTCTAAAGTTAATAAAGTTATTGCTTTGCGGCCTGGTTTTTTCTTTTTTGTTTTGTTTTTTTTACCTTCCAGGTGGACCAACCGATCGACCAGCTGCAGCACTGATGTGCATTCGGACAGAAGCATTGTGCTGCTGTCAGATTACACGCAAGTCGGTGTATGCGGCGCTGCAAGACGAGATTTCTCCTCTGCAGTAAAAGATATGTTTGCCGAGGCATATGAGCTGAGGAGGTGGCGGTGTTCATATACTTTGGCAAACACTTTGTATATATAAAAAAAAAAATCCCGGCAATGATTTATTCATCCACATCGATTGATGTGAATGGAGAAATCTGGTTTGCCAGGGCATACGAGCTAATTGGGTATGGATGTTGGGCGGAGCTCCTATGTCCTGGCAGACGCCTTTCCCCTCCTTTTTCTTTTTTTGGCAGAGATTTTTTCATCCACATTGATCGATGCGAATGAAGAAATCTGTGCCGTTCATTTTTTTCTTTCAGCCCAGAGGCTGAACGGAAAAAAAAAATCTCATTACCCGTATGCTCAATATAAGGAGAATAGCAGAAACTCCTAATGCTGGGCATACATGTAATGATTGCGGAGACCCTCAAATGCCAGGGCAGTACAAACACCCCACAAATAACACCATTTTGGAAAGAAGACACCCCAAGGTATTCGCTGAGGGGCATATTGAGTCCATGAAAGATTGAAATTTTTGTCCCAAGTTAGCGGAAAGGGAGACTTTGTGAGAACAAAATCCAAAAAATCAATTTCCGCTAACTTGTGCCAAAATTTTTTTTTTCAATGAACTCGCCATGCCCCTCATTGAATACCTTGGGGTGTCTTCTTTCCAAAATGGGGTCACATGTGGGGTATTTATACTGCCCTGGCATTTTAGGGGCCCCAAAGCGTGAGAAGAAGTCTGGTATCCAAATGTCTAAAAATGCCCTCCTAAAAGGAATTTGGGCCCCTTTGCCCACCTAGGCTGCAAAAAAGTGTCACACATGTGGTATCTCCGTATTCAGCAGAAGTTGGGGAATATGTTTTGGGGTGTCATTTTACATATACCCATGCTGGGTGAGATAAATATCTTGGTCAAATGCCAACTTTGTATAAAAAAAATGGGAAAAGTTGTCTTTTGCCAAGATATTTCTCTCACCCAGCATGGGTATATGTAAAATGACACCCCAAAACACATTCCTTACCTTCTCCTGAGTACGGAGATACCAGATGTGTGACACTTTTTTGCAGCCTAGCTGGGCAAAGGGGCCCACATTCCAAAGAGCACCTTTCAGATTTCACAGGTCATTTACCTACTTACCAGACATTAGGGCCCCTGGAAAATGCCAGGGCAGTATAACTGCCCCACAAGTGACCCCATTTTGGAAAGAAGACACCCCAAGGTATTCCGTGAGGGGCATGGCAAGTTCCTAGAATTTTTTATTTTTTGTCACAAGTTAGTGGAAAATGATGATTTTTTTTTTTTTTTTTTTTCATACAAAGTCTCCTATTCCACTAACTTGTGACAAAAAAAAAAAATTTCCATGAACTCACTATGCCCATCAGCGAATACCTTGGGGTCTCTTCTTTCCAAAATGGGGTCACTTGTGGGGTAGTTATACTGCCCTGGCATTCTAGGGGCCCAAATGTGTGGTAAGGAGTTTGAAATCAAATTCAGTAAAAAATGACCTGTGAAATCCGAAAGGTGCTCTTTGGAATATGGGCCCCTTTGCCCACCTAGGCTGCAAAAAAGTGTCACACATCTGGTATCTCCGTACTCAGCAGAAGGTGGGGAATGTGTTTTGGGGTGTCATTTTATATATACCCATGCTGGGTGAGAGAAATATCTTGGCAAAAGACAACTTTTCCCATTTTTTTATACAAAGTTGTCATTTGACCAAGATATTTATCTCACCCAGCATGGGTATATGTAAAAAGACACCCCAAAACACATTCCTCAACTTCTCCTGAGTACGGCAATACCACATGTGTGACACTTTTTTGCAGCCTAGGTGGGCAAAGGGGCCCATATTTCAAAGAGCACCTTTCGGATTTCACTCGTCATTTTTTACAGAATTTGATTTCAAACTCCTTACCACACATTTGGGCCCCTAGAATGCCAGGGCAGTATAACTACCCCACAAGTGACACCATTTTGGAAAGAAGAGACCCCAAGGTATTCGCTGATGGGCATAGTGAGTTCATGGAAGTTTTTATTTTTTGTCACAAGTTAGTGAAATATGAGACTTTGTATGAAAAAAAAAAAAAAAAAAAAAAATCATCATTTTCCACTAACTTGTGACAAAAAATAAAAAATTCTAGGAACTCGCCATGCCCCTCACGGAATAGCTTGGGGTGTCTTCTTTCCAAAATGGGGTCACTTGTGGGGTAGTTATACTGCCCTGGCATTCTAGGGGCCCAAATGTGTGGTAAGGAGTTTGAAATCAAATTCTGTAAAAAATCACGAGTGAAATCCGAAAGGTGCTCTTTGGAATATGGGCCCCTTTGCCCACCTAGGCTGCAAAAAAGTGTCACACATCTGGTATCTCCGTACTCAGGAGAAGGTGGGGAATGTGTTTTGGGGTGTCATTTTATATATACCCATGCTGGGTGAGAGAAATATCTTGGCAAAAGACAACTTTTCCCATTTTTTTATACAAAGTTGTCATTTGACCAAAATATTTATCTCACCCAGCATGGGTATATGTAAAAAGACACCCCAAAACACATTCCTCAACTTCTCCTGAGTACGGGGATACCAGATGTGTGACACTTTTTTGCAGCCTAGGTGGGCAAAGGGGCCCATATTCCAAAGAGCACCTTTCGGATTTCACTCGTCATTTTTTACAGAATTTGATTTCAAACTCCTTACCACACATTTGGGCCCCTAGAATGCCAGGGCAGTATAACTACCCCACAAGTGACCCCATTTTGGAAAGAAGAGACCCCAAGGTATTCGCTGATGGGCATAGTGAGTTCATGGAAGTTTTTATTTTTTGTCACAAGTTAGTGGAATATGAGACTTTGTATGAAAAAAAAAAAAAATCATCATTTTCCACTAACTTGTGACAAAAAATAAAAAATTCTAGGAACTCGCCATGCCCCTCACGGAATAGCTTGGGGTGTCTTCTTTCCAAAATGGGGTCACTTGTGGGGTAGTTATACTGCCCTGGCATTCTAGGGGCCCAAATGTGTGGTAAGGAGTTAGAAATCAAATTCTGTAAAAAATGATGAGTGAAATCCGAAAGGTGCTCTTTGGAATATGGGCCCCTTTGCCCACCTAGGCTGCAAAAAAGTGTCACACATCTGGTATCTCCGTACTCAGGAGAAGGTGGGGAATGTGTTTTGGGGTGTCATTTTATATATACCCATGCTGGGTGAGAGAAATATCTTGGCAAAAGACAACTTTTCCCATTTTTTTATACAAAGTTGTCATTTGACCAAGATATTTATCTCACCCAGCATGGGTATATGTAAAAAGACACCCCAAAACACATTCCTCAACTTCTCCTGAGTACGGGGATACCAGATGTGTGACACTTTTTTGCAGCCTAGGTGGGCAAAGGGGCCCATATTCCAAAGAGCACCTTTCGGATTTCACTCGTCATTTTTTACAGAATTTGATTTCAAACTCCTTACCACACATTTGGGCCCCTAGAATGCCAGGGCAGTATAACTACCCCACAAGTGACCCCATTTTGGAAAGAAGAGACCCCAAGGTATTCGCTGATGGGCATAGTGAGTTCATAGAACTTTTTATTTTTTGTCACAAGTTAGTGGAATATGAGACTTTGTAAGAAAAAAAAAAAAAAATCATCATTTTCCGCTAACTTGTGACAAAAAATAAAAAGTTCTATGAACTCACTATGCCCATCAGCGAATACCTTAGGGTGTGTACTTTCAGAAATGGGGTCATTTGTGGGGTGTTTGTACTGTCTGGGCATTGTAGAACCTCAGGAAACATGACAGGTGCTCAGAAAGTCAGAGCTGCTTCAAAAAGCGGAAATTCACATTTTTGTACCATAGTTTGTAAACGCTATAACTTTTACCCAAACCATTTTTTTTTTTTATCAAAGACATGTAGAACTATAAATTTAGAGCAAAATTTCTATATGGATGTCGTTTTTTTTGCAAAATTTTACAACTGAAAGTGAAGAATGTCATTTTTTTGCAAAAAAATCGTTAAATTTCGATTAATAACAAAAAAAGTAAAAATGTCAGCAGCAATGAAATACCACCAAATGAAAGCTCTATTAGTGAGAAGAAAAGGAGGTAAAATTCATTTGGGTGGTAAGTTGCATGACCGAGCAATAAACGGTGAAAGTAGTGTAGGTCAGAAGTGTAAAAAGTGGCCTGGTCTTTCAGGGTGTTTAAGCACTGGGGGCTGAGGTGGTTAAAGGGGTTCTCTGAGACCCTCAGAGTATAGCCACATGTAGCAGGTCCACTACAGAAAAAACATAGCATATCTGGATGAAATCTGCAGGGGCAAAATCCTCACCAAATCTTGCAGGTTTTACTATAGATTTCTATGCATAATTATGCAAGTTTCCATTGCAAAGGGAGAAATCCGCAGCATAAATTGGCATTTACAATTTGCATCTGGCGTTACGTGCGGATCTCGGTCCAGACATTTTCTGCAGTGTGTGGATAAGATCTGTGAAAATGTTATCCACTTCCCTGCTCCTTGCTCGGTGTGACCATACCGTAACACTGATGGCATATCCTTATAATACGCCAGCATTGTGTGTTCGGCGTGGGTCCGATGTAGCCCGGTTCTGCGCAGTCCAGTGGATGGGTGCACATGGTGATTGACAGACTCTCCTTTATGAATATGCATACTTAGCTGTCAGTCACTGTTTAGCACTACCCACAGGACTTTATAACTGTCTGCCCCCACATTAGATAGCATGCTCAACATGACACTGAGCAAATCTGACTGGTGTCCTCTGAGTGCAGAGAGTAAGTCCGACCAGGACTCCTAGGAGAGACGGTGAGACGCCTGAGGACCCTGCCCACACAGTATGATTGGCAGCTTACTGTGTATACATACTGAAACAGGGAGAGCTGTCCATCACTGTGCGCGCGCGTGGGGTAATCAGGACTCTTACTGTTTCTCCTAAGAGTCCTCTCAGGAGTTATTGAAAAGTTCTGCTCTAAATCTTGTACACATATAAATATATATGCGGTTGATCTCAGGAGGCTTTTCCCTCTAAGATCTGCACTGCGCAAGCCCTGTCAATCAAAAGGCGCTGCAGCTGCAGAGAAAGCAGAGCGTCTAGGTGTAATGGTAACGCCCCCGTTGCTCCTAGAGGCTCATTTTCATGTATTAAAACATCATTTTTCTTAACAGGTCAGATAGTTTCATTATCATTTTGTAGAAGAAAAAAAAAGCATATACCATACAGGATAACTTTATTAATTGTATTATTATTATTGCACAATAGACAAGTCTAGCATGCATAAAACGTCACACTCTTGGCCGGGGGGAGGGATATAATAAATACATTCAATGTGTGTGCCCGGAGTTTTCCTGGTACATATGATACTGGTAATGAAAACAGGATGTGAACAGAGCCTTACATTGACAGGAAACTTATTAAGTCTGCCTTGGGCATGGATTCAGTTCATTCCAGACCAGGGGACCTTTCTTGGCGCTCTCTGCTGTAGTAACTCTTTAGATCAGTATTGATCACTGCATCTGAGATCATGGTTAACTCCAGTCCTGACCAATGCAATAGGGTGTTAGCTGTGTGCGGGCCAAACTTGTGCCTTAAAGGGGTAATCCAGAAATTGATTATGATGACCTAGAAGTCTTCATGATTACATCAGCGGGGTCCAAGTCCCGGCACCCTGCCAATCAAATGTTTCAGGGAGCTACAGCACTCACTGGAGCTCTGGTGAGCACAGCCGGCAGCTTTAGGCCCCTTGCAGACGAGCGTGAGCGGATTAGGTCCGAATACGTTGCGGAATGCGTTCAGTGAAAACTGCGTTATTTTGCAAGCAAGTTCATTCAGTTTTGTCTGCGATCCCGTTTACTTGTTTAGTTTTTATCGCGCTTGTGCAATGCGAGTTAATGCGTTTTGCACGCACGTAATAAAACTGAATGTTTACAAACAACATCTCTTAGCAACCATCAGTGAAAAACGCATCGCTTGCTTGTGGATGCGATGTGATTCTCATGCAGCCCCATTTACTTCTATGGGGTCAGCGTTGCGTGTAAATTGCAGAATATAGAACATGCTGCGATTTTCACGCAACGCAGTAGTGATTTGTGAAAACCAACGCTCATGTACACAGACCCATTGAAATGAATGGTTCCGGATTCCGTGTGGGCGCAATGCGTTCACATCACTCATTGCACACAGTGCCCTACATCCCATAGCAGCAGTGCTTGGTATTGCAGCTCAGCCCCATTTACTTTGTTTACTTCACTTTATTATTTTCCAAAGTATCAATCTCGTATAATGAGCATACGAGCATCAAACAGCAAAAATATCCAAATATCGGTAAAGGATCACGCAGGATCCACATTTTCAGTGACAATCAATGTATACAAATGTGAAAAGTAAACAGATAGCACTAGAAAAGTGTAGAGAATATTCTCAAACAAGCGACATTGTACATATTATACATCAATTTAGCATTATATTACCCCACCCCAAAGGACGCTAAAGAATCGAGAGAAGTCATCTCACATATAACATTTATGAAAAATAAGCCAAACCGTTAGGGCCCAGAAAAAGAGAGCAAAAAAGACCCTTAAATAGGAAGTAATCTATATATGATATATAGGTTAGGAAAAGGCAATTGTAAAAGAGAGAACTATAGAAGCGTGCTGCAAAACTATTATTCCCTGAGTTCCTCTGTATTACTGAGTTCTCCCAGTAGCCTTGAAAACTCAGAAGAATGGACAAAATCCACCAGAGTATTCCACCTGCTATAGAATAGATTCTCCATACCCTGCGAAAGTGCTGTAAGTTCTTCCATTCTTATCAAATATCTGAGTTCGGACGCCCATGCACAGAGAGAGGGAGCATCCACCTTTTTCCACCGACGCGGAATAACCATACGTGCTGCTACTAGAAAGAACCGCAACTGATTTTTCTTTAGACTAGCTATCGAGCCTGGGATAAGCGATAGAAAAGCAATCTTAGGAGAGTTGGGAACCGTTTTACCCATGAATTTGTTACATATGAGGAACACCTGGTCCCAAATTTTTTTTATTATTGAACACCCCCACCATATGTGCAACATCGAACCCATTTCCGAATTACATCTCCAGCACAGGTTAGAGACATTCGGGAACATCTTGTTTAGAGTCGAGGGGCAATAATACCATCTGGCTAGGATCTTAAAGTTCTTCTCCTTCGCGTGAGCAGCTATAGACAATCCATGAGAGAGTGCACACACCTTAAGAACATCCTCCGATGAAAAGGACAGCTGTAGATCAGACTCCCATTTTTTAAAGAACGGGGCTAAATCAGGACTACTACAGTCCATTAGAAGCCCATACAACTGTGATATGAGCTTGTAATGAACATCAGGCTTCACATAGATGTTATCAAAAGCTGTCAGATCAGGACATGACCTTTGGTCGAATAAGCTATGTATGAAAGATCTTATCTGAACATATGCAAGCCACATGGAGCCATTCCGTCTATCCTCAGGTACAAGGGAGTCATAATTTTGTAGATGTTTTTGTGCCATAGCGTCCCGGACCCTAGGACATTGGGATTTGTGCCAAATCAAAAGATTAAGTGCCCTTTCCCCTATCAGAAAATCAGGGTTGCTCATGATTGGGGTCATAGGACCTTTTTTATGCGAAATCTGAAATTTCGAGGTCCAATAATCCCAACAGGCCAAGGCGTGTCTCACCAGAAAAGGCCAACCCTCCTGGGCTGGGCGGTTGGAAACCCATGGTGCCACCGATAAATCTACTGGGGAAAGCTCCCTTTCCATCTTAATCCAAAGTTTCTGGGAGTTTCTATCCGACCAGTTTATGATCCTCATCAGCAATGCTGACGAATGATATACCCTAAGATCTGGCAGGCCCAACCCTCCCTTATCTCTATGTTTAGCCAGAACCACAGAGCCAATCCTAACTCTACCTGAATTCCAGATGAATCGAGTAATGGCCCTCTGAAGAACCACAAAATACCCCCTTGGTACATTTATTGGGACAGTTTGAAAAAGATACAGAAATCTCGGAAGAATGTCCATCTTAACGACTTCAAGCCTTCCAAACCACGAGATGTGCTTCAAAGAAAATTTCTGTAAATCTTCCAGTACCTTCTTCTGTAAGGGTAGGTAATTAAGAGGATAAAGTAAATGGAGCTGCCTAGGTATTTGTAATCCTAAATATGTTAAACTAACGTTCTGCCATTGAAAGGGAAAATTGCTTTGAGTTTGGGAAGCTACATCTGACGGGAGTGAAATATTGAGCATCTCACTTTTAGTGGGATTCATTTTAAAGTTACTCAGAAAGCCGAACCTCTGGAATTCCTGTAGAATAGATTCGACAGCAACGTGAGGATTTGAAATATACATGAGGAGGTCGTCCGCATACAGGGCTAATTTATGATGCGCGTTCCCCAATTGTATGCCTTTAATATTCGGGTTAGCTCGTAAGGCATTAGCTAAATGTTCCATGACTATCACATACAACAAGGGAGAGAGCGGACACCCTTGCCGAGTCCCATTTTTTATGTTAAAAGAGGAGGCCAATATGCCATTTGTTCTCACTCTGGCAGTGGGATTCGTATATAAAGCACCAATTTTCCCTATTACCGTGGGGCCTAAACCAATTTGTTTCAGCGCCGCAATCATAAATCCCCAATTAACTCTGTCAAACGCTTTTTCTGCGTCGACCGAGAAGAGACAGAGGGGATCCCCCCTACTTTTAGCTCTAGAGATGAGGTTAATCGTGCGTATAGTATTATCCCTGGCTTCTCTACCAGGTACAAACCCTACTTGATCGCCGTGTATAACACTAGGGAGTATTCTATTAAGACGATTCGCTATGAGTTTGGAATATATTTAAATGTCACAATTAATCAGGGATATGGGACGATAATTAGTGCAAACTTTTGGGTCTTTATTAGGTTTCGGAATTACGACTATATGGGCCTCCAGGGACTGTTTAGGAAAGGGACAAGAAGGAGAAATGCTATTGAATACTCTTAAGAGAAAAGGTAATAACAGCTCCTTAAAATCCTTGAAAAAGGGTGCAGTAAACCCATCAGGACCCGGGCTTTTCCCCCCTTTTAGTGATTTCAAAACTTCTCCTATCTCGTGTTCTGTAAAATCTTCTTCAATTTCTGTTCCCTTTTCTATGGGTATCGTGGGAAGAGCCATATCTTCCATATATACATTTATCCGGTCAACAAACGCCTCTCCATGCATATCCGCAAATTGTCCCCGGATGTTATATAAACCCTCGTAGTATACTTTAAAGGTTTCCGCAATTTGTCTCGGATGATGTACTAGAGCACCATTAGCATCCAATATATTCGGAATAAAGCTAGCTTGTTGTCGTTGGTGTATATAACGCGCTAGCGCCTTCCCGGGTTTATTGGAATGCGCAAAAAGGTAGCTGCGAAACCGTTCAGTGTTCCTAAAAACAGAGTCTGAGAGTAACTTTTTAAGTTGATCTCTAGCTGACGTGAGTTCAGAAAGAACGTGTGGGTCCAGTGATTGCTTATGTGACTGCTCAAGATCAGCTATCTGCAGTAAAAGTTGTCGAATTTTCGCTCCCTTCTCTCTTTTGAGTCTGGCACCATGGCTTACCAAAACACCTCGCAACACACATTTCAACGCTTCCCACTGTAGGGGGAGGGCTGTGTCATCTAGTGAGTGATTCTCAAAAAATTGTCTGGTCGAAGACTCCAGATCAGCTCTACAGACACTATCCCTCAAAAGTGTCTCATTCAATCTCCATGTCCATTCTTTGGCTACCAGGCCTGGCAGTTCTAGAGACAAAAATATTGGTGCATGATCTGACCAAAGTGGGGTGCCTATGTGTGAGCAAGGGGAAAAGGACAAAGCATGGTGGGAGATCAGGAATCTATCTAACCTGCTGTAAGACTGGTGCGCCGGGGAAAAGTAAGTGAAATCTTTGTCTTTAGGATGAAGTATCCTCCAGACATCTACCAATTGTCTGGCATGTAGCAGATGCTTGGATCTATTGATTGTGGACCAGGGAACTGAAGTTCTACCCGAGGAGGAGTCCAATATTGGCTCCATGATCATGTTGAAATTACCACCCAGGAGCACCAATCCCCCAGCAAAGGTGTCTAACTTAGTAAGAATACCTGATAGAGCTCTGCTTTGTCTGGTATTTGGCAGGTATATATTCACAATGGTGTACACTCTCTCATGGATCCGCAGCTTCAGGAACAGGAACCGACCCAGATGATCCAATTGCGACTCTAAAAAGGTATAAGGCAGTGATTTATGAAGAGCAATTGAAACGCCCTTAGATTTAGAATCCGGATTAGTACTATGAGCCCAGAAAGTATAATGTTTTGACAGAATTTTTGGTACATGCTCTCTTTTTAAATGTGTTTCTTGTAACAGCAGAATTTGCACCCTCTCCCTGTGCATGTTGAAACCTCTAACGTTTAGGGAGGCCAATTTCACTTTAGGCGGACCCGCCATTTTGAGAAACTCAAATTATACTCTGAACTATGCTTAAGAACGCTGTAGTGGGGGAATAGTCAATGGTTCGCACAAACCACCCCAAGAGTACCCTGCGTCTTGAGGAGGTCTGGCAATCACCGACTATCAAGGCAGGGGGGTAGAGGTAAAGGGGATGGAAGGAAAGAAAAGAGAAAGAAAGGGGTAAGTTGCAATATATCAAGTAACTGTCCCAAGTAGAGGGACCGACTCGTCCTATACCTGATAGAACGAGGGTTACAATAGGAGACGGACTTCCAGTGACGGAGCAAGGAAGCCGCCACAAGGCTGAGAAGCCCTAAGAGCCATGACTAATAGGTGAACATGAAAACATTCACATACAACTTTCATTACATAGCTAAGCATTGCATTAACACTTACTGCAGATAGAATAAATCCTGTAAACCTAAGGAGAAATATAGGATAGTTAGCCATAGACATGGAAATAACACAGTTGGAGAGAAGAAAGCATAAATGCAGGTTCAATCCCCCCAAATAAATACTTGTCTCCAAAGTTGTCCCTGGAACAGCATGAGATACGATCACTTATAAACTCAGCCTCGGATTCACGGTCACGCTGGCTGCTGAGGATTCATCCTCCCTGAGGTTGCTCTTCTACTATACCCGCTCGTGGACCGAGATGGTAGAACTGGAATGACCTGCTAGTCAGGTAGATGGATTGGTGGCAGGTTCAATGCACACAGGAACATGTCAAGGTCGTCAGGATCTCGCAGTTCCACACGGTGACCATTCCTACGGACCACCAGTTGAAATGGGAACCCCCAGGAGTATGGAATATCCTTTGACTTCAAGAGGTCTAGCAAGGGTTTAAGTGCCCTCCTTTGGGCTAAGGTGTTCCTGGATAAGTCCTGGAGTATCGTCAGAGTGGCCCCCTCGAAGTCAATTGTAGAAAAGTTGCACGCTTTTTTCATTATAGCCTCCTTTACCGAATAATAGTGGAGACGGCAGATCACATCTCTGGGCCTAGAGGGGTCTGAGCTGATGGGGGCTAAAGCTCTGTGCGCTCTGTCCATTTACAACCGGTCTGATACAGGTTCCCCTAGGATGGTGCTAAAGAGTCCTTGTAATGTAGATATCAAGTCCTCCGTCTTGGTGGCCTCAGGAAGTCCTCTGATCCTGATGTTATTCCGTCTATTACGGTTTTCGATATCATCATATAGACGGTAAAGGTGACCAATGTGACGGTCTCTAACTTCCCCTTGATTCATAAGCTCATTTACCTGCGCAGCTGTGTGATCATGCAGGGACGCCACTTCCTCCAACTTCTCTTCAATAGCTTTCACATTAGATTTAATCGTGGAGAACTCTTGCTTGTATGAGTTTTCCAGTCGCTCCACATATTTTTCCATTTCAAGCTTAGTGGGAGGGAGTTTAATATATTCCCTTATGTCCCAGCTTTCACCTGAGTTCCCACCTTCTGCCATTTCTACTGTACCAGGGGTCTGTGCTGTAGCGTGGCAGTGCTGAGGAGATGAGGCCGCGTCCCAAGATGGCGACTGCCTAGTGGCGCCTCCACTCAGAAGATCCTGCTTGGACCGGAGCGAGTCAGGTGAGCGATTTGCCGTGATGCTACTCTGGGTCTGATATCGGGACCCCTGAGAGTTCGGTGGTACCTCTGCTTCCGAGGAGTTGCTCCGGTGCACCGGCGTGAAGGGAGCCGCGTTCGGGTTGCGGCCTGTTTTGTCACCAGCCGGCTCCGCTGCAAAATACTTCAGCAACCCGCTCTTTTCTCCGGGGGATCTTGCTGAGGGATCACCCGCTAGTGACCCTTTGTGTGTGCGCACCATAAGAGCTGTTTCAGGTGCATTCGGAGGCAAGTATCTCTCAGCTTCTCAGACCTGCGGCGGGAGCTCCACACTTGTGCGTCCTCACACCGCCATAGTCAGGCCACGCCCCCCAGCCCCGCGACTAGGCCACGTGACCGATGAACATGATATCACATGGCCTAGGAAGAGCTGATCGACGGGGTCCTGGGTGTTGAACCCCCACCTATGTGATGTTGATGACCTGCCTAGAGAATAGGTCATCAATATAAATTCCTGGGAAACCCCTTTAACCGCCTCCGGACTGCCTAACGCACGGATGCGTCCTGGAGGCGGTCGATTCATTCCTCCTGGACGCATGTTCACAGGATCGGATGGAAAGCGAGTGGATCTGCAGCCTGCCAGCGGCGATCGTTCACTGGCAGGCTGTAGATGCGATTTGTTTTAACCCCTAACAGGTATATTAGACGCTGTTTTGATAACAGCGTCTAATATACCTGCTACCTGGTCCTCTGGTGGTCCCTTTTGCTTGGATCGACCACCAGAGGACACAGGCAGCTCAGTAATAAGTAGCACCAAGCACCACACTACACTACACTACACCCCCCCCTGTCACTTATTAACCCCTTATTAACCCCTTATAACCCCATATAGACTCCCTGATCACCCCCCTGTCATTGATCACCCCCCTGTAAGGCTCCATTCAGACGTCCGTATGTTTTTTACGGATCCACGGATACATGGATCGGATCCGCAAAACACATACAGACGTCTGAATGGAGCCTTACAGGGGGTTGATCACCCCATATAGACTCCCTGATCACCCCCCTGTCATTGATCACCCCCCTGTAAGGCTCCATTCAGATGTCTGTATGTGTTTTGCGGATCCGATCCATGTATCCGTGGATCCGTAAAAAACATACGGACGTCTGAATGGAGCCTTACAGGGGGGTGATCAATGACAGGGGGGTGATCAATGACAGGGGGGTGATCAGGGAGTCTATATGGGGTGATCACTCCCCTGTCATTGATCACTCCCCTGTAAGGCTCCATTCAGACGTCCGTATGTGTTTTGCGGATCCGATCCATGTATCCGTGGATCTGTAAAAAACATACGGACGTCTGAATGGAGCCTTACAGGGGGGTGATAAATGACAGGGGGGTGATCAGGGAGTCTATATGAGGTGATCACCCCCCTATAAGGCTCCATTCAGACGTCTGTATGTGTTTTGCGGATCCGATTAATGTATCCGTGGATCCGTAAAAAACATACAGACATCTGAATGGAGCCTTACAGGGGGGTGATCAATGACAGGGGGGTGATCACCCCATATAGACTCCCTGATCACCCCCCTGTCATTGATCACCCCCCTGTCATTGATCACCCCCCTGTAAGGCTCCATTCAGACGTCCGTATGTTTTTTACCGATCCACGGATACATGGATCGGATCCGCAAAACACATACGGACGTATGAATGGAGCCTTACAGGGGGGTGATCAATGACAGGGGGGTGATCACCCCATATAGACTCCCTGATCACCCCCCTGTCATTGATCACCCCCCTGTAAGGCTCCATTCAGACATTTTTTTGGCACAAGTTAGCGGAAATTGTTTTTTGTTTTTTTTCATATTCCACTAACTTGTGTCAAAAAATAAAATCTCTCATGAACTCCCCATACCCCTCACGGAATCCAAATGCGTAAAATTTTTTAGACATTTATATTCCAGACTTCTTATCACGCTTTAGGGCCCCTAAAATGCCAGGGCTGTATAAATACCCCACATGTGACCCCATTTCGGAAAGAAGACACCCCAAGGTATTCCGTGAGGGGCATATTGAGTCCATGAAAGATTTAAATTTTTGTCCCAAGTTAGCGGAAAGTTAGCCCAACTTCTCCTGAGTACGGCGATACCAGATGTGTGACACTTTTTTGCAGCCTAGGTGGGCAAAGGGGCCCACATTCCAAAGAGAACCTTTCGGATTTCACAGGGCATTTTTTACACATTTTGATTTCAAACTACTTCTCACACATTAGGGCCCCTAGAATGCCAGGGCAGTATAACTACCCCACAAGTGACCCCATTTTGGAAAGAAGACACCCCAAGGTATTTCCTGATGGGCATAGTGAGTTCATGGAAGTTTTTATTTTTTGTCAAAAGTTAGTGGAATATGAGACTTTGTAAGGAAAGAAAATATATAAAAATCATCATTTTCCGCTAACTTGTGACAAAAAATAAAAAGTTCTTTGAACTCACTATGCCCATCAGCGAATACATTAGGGTGTCTACTTTCCGAAATGGGGTCATTTGTGGGGTTTTTCTACTGTCTGGGCATTGTAGAACCTCAGGAAACATGACAGGTGCTCAGAAAGTCAGAACTGCTTCAAAAAGCGGAAATTCACATTTTTGTACCATAGTTTGTAAACGCTATAACTTTTACCCAAACCATTTTTTTTTTACCCAAACATTTTTTTTTATCAAAGACATGTAGAACAATAAATTTTGAGAAAAATTTATATATGGATGTCGTTTTTTTTGAAAAATTTTACAACTGAAAGTGAAAAATGTCATTTTTTTGCAAAAATTTCGTTAAATTTCGATTAATAACAAAAAAAGTAAAAATGTCAGCAGCAATAAAATACCACCAAATGAAAGCTCTATTAGTGAGAAGAAAAGGAGGTAAAATTCATTTGGGTGGTAAGTTGCATGACCGAGCAATGAACAGTGAAAGTAGTGTAGTGCAGAAGTGTAAAAAGTGGCCTGATCATTAAGGGTGTTTAAGCTAGTGGGGCTGAAGTGGTTAATAGTATGGGATGGTGCAGGAACTATCTGCTCCCCATAGCATACTATTATGGCATACTACAGTAAGGAATTAAATGGGTTATCCAAGACCCATATGCCTGATCCCCTCACACAGATTATATTTACCTTGCTCCCTGGCACCCACGTCGCTTCTGATGCTGACACGGCCATCGCTGTATCACCCCCGGTTGCGCCGATTAAAACATCCATTGATGAGGGGGGGGGGGGGGCTTGGGCAATAGCAGGCCGCGGCGGGAACAAGCCTCCCTAGCATCGTGGGTAACGTTAGGGAGGCTTATTCATATGGCGGCCTGCTATTGGCTGCCCCCCTCCCCCCGATGCTGGATGTTTTCATCTGCGCAACGGGGAGATGCAGCAGCGGCCGTGCAGGAAGATAATCCCCCTGAAAATACTATTACCACACAGATAGTTCACCTTCAATAATTATTGGCATACTCTGCCAGAGTGCGCTATTTTGTAACAGTGCACCCAATAGTAATAATGTCCCTCATTTTACCCCCAAAAGTAACAACTCCCTCTACAATGTGTGGCAGAAGACAAAATGAGGCCTTATAATGTCTGGCAGTGCAAAAATACCTCCTTATGTGTGCCAGTACAAAAAAATGCTCCCGTGTGCCAGTACAAAAAAAAGTGCCCCCTGTAGAACAAATGTCCCCATAGTGGCCACCTTAGAATGTGTGCCAGTACAAAAATCCTCTTTTATAATGTGCAAAAAAATACCCCCTTATGCACCCGCAAAAAGCTCCCTTATAACATGTATCAGTACAAAAAAGCACCCCCTTTTACTGCCCCCAATAGAACGAATATCCTCATAGTGGCCCCCTTATAATGTGTGCCAGTACAAATATGCTCCTTTTTACAGCTACACTGTCCCCATAGTGCTTTCTCCAGTTACAAATTTTGATTCCCACCCCATTGTGCCCCAACAGCATGCTGCCAAATAAAAATAAAGAATAAGCAAAGCAGTGCAAGACGTAGACTTCCTCTAGTCTGTGCCCTGAGCTCTATGCAGCCCGGCTCAGGCAGCGCGATAATGATGACACCGGCCTCTGATAGCCTACAGGAAATAGGGCTATTAGAGGAAACAGTGGGCCATGGAGACCTCCGCTGTCCCGTCACGGTATCCACTGTATTGCTGTCTTGAGTGCAGCGATGCAGTTGAATATGTAGAGATGAGCGTTTCCACAATGGAAGCGCTCATTGGACATGGCCCTTCCGCTGCCCCACTCTTGCCCCTACCTTTTGCTGCCAGAGGCAATTGTCTCACCTCACCTCATTGGCGGTGCACCCCTGATATCCATATGAAGCCTTGTGGCATCAGTTGTACATTTTAGTGGCACCATTTATTGTTCCATCTAATGGATTGCAAAATTGTAAAAAAAAAAAAAAAATTGAGTAAATTAAAATGCAATGCTTTTTTTTTGTAGGGCGAGCTTTAGCTTTTCTTGGTATTATTTTGGGGAACGTAACTTTTTGATCATGTTTTATTCTATTTTTTGAGGTGGCGAGAAAATAAAAAAATTGTAATTCTGATGTTGAGATTCATCAGGAAACCTGACCGTTTGGCCATATACTTTTTTGGGTGTCAGCCATGGTGACCTAAAGGAGGAGGCAGGTACAGTAAAGTGCAACGGTGAAGCAGCTCCCTACTCCACTATTCACCAGCTTGTGCTCTCAATAGCAGCAGACGCAATGTGGTGACGTTATTGCACTTGTTGAGCTGAGCTAGAAACTGTACGCTCACAAAGAGGGCTGCTAGCAGGGTGATGTATGACTGTGTTTTGTCCCTGCTTTTTTTTATTTTTTGTGACACACATTGTTGTCCATGTCCATATTTCAGAGATATATTAATAAAATTAGACTTTTTTACCATTCAATATTGGTGTGTTATGCACTCCTTTTTTTGTTGTGTTATTTTTAATACTGTGGGAGTGTACCCTTTCACAAAAGACCGCAGGTGATTTAAATGTTACAGCTTTAGTCTAGGATCCCAGCAGGGGTTGGCAATATGTGGCAGGAATTATATATCTATATTCTGCATCTAGTACATACGCCTTTAAGAATCTGGCAGGAATCTGTCTTCTGCTCTGTCTGAGGTCTGCTTGATATGGGCCTGACTAGCTGTGGAGGTACTTATCTTCTCCTTGTATTTGGATATGTACTTACAGGACTGCTCGCAGGGAATGGTGGTTTCGTCCTGGAGATCTGATAGTTCTGAAGTTGGCTGCTTCTTTGGTCATCCAGCTGAGGTAAGGGATTCAGGCTAGGAAGGTTGATCTTGGGCCTCAGCAGAGGCTTGGATCCCTGGTTGGGGTCCCTGTTTCTGGGAGCTCCTATTCACGCAGCCTACCCCAACAGGGGGTGGCTGGCACACACTGCCTAGAACTTTCTGTCCTCCCTCTGAAGTAGGATGTGGGAACATTCCACTCCTCCTCAGATAGGGGGAAGCTAGCCTGGAATGGTATATTCCAGTCTAGATATACTAACTGGATTGGTTCTGCTACATACTGCTGCCACCTGCTGGTGTACATGGATATTACAGCATAAATACAATGCAACAGGCCTGGGGGAAATGATGCAAACTCATACCAGATGACAATATACATACACTTGACATTATGAAGCAGGGGAACAGAAGTTTAGTGACATACTTCAGGATGTTACACACTCAGGACAGGAAAAAACCCTGTGAAGGAAACCTGTGGGAAACCATGGCTGCTGTACTGCCCTTCCTCCAGGCATACTAAGGGAGCTTACCGCTATAGCATACGTTTTGGTGTGTGTGTATTTGTAATGATTGTGTGTTTGTTTAGAATTTGTGTATGTATGTATTTGTAGTGATTGTGTTTGTGTATTACTTGTGTATGTGTGTGTTGTGTTTATGTGTGTAGTGATTGTGTGCACAGCAGAAGAGGGAGCAGGGTGCAAAAGCGGAGCGGCCGTCCCCTAGACAGTACACCTGCTACTGCCCACCGCAGCAAGGGACCGAGCACACCAAAGCCAAACTCCAAAGAGTTCCCTGGAGTGGCAGTTCTTCAGACAATGTGCTGACGACAAGACACGAGTGGTTTGCACGCTGTGCAATCAGAGCCTGAAGCGAGGCATAAACGTTCTCAACCTGAGCACAACCTGCATGACCAGGCATTTAAGTGCTAAGCACGAGCTGCAGTGGAGTAGACACCTCAAAAAGCAAGAAAGGTCTCTGGCTCCTCCTGCTTCTTCTTCTGCGGCAGTCGCGGCCTCTTCATCCACCTCTGGAGTGACAGTGCCACCTGCCACCCCTCAAACAGAGGATCTGCCAGCAACACCAACACCTGGGTCACCAAGCATCTCCACAATGTCCCACGGAAGCATTTGCAGTAAACCGGATTGGGGCAGATGCACACTGGCGCAATATTAATAGTTTTTAGTTCGTGACGCCAATTGCAGCTTGCGCAGATACTGTAGCAGGGCCCTTTCTGCAACTCACGTACCAGGTGAGGAATGCCAGAGGGGGATAATGTCTCTGTGTAGTAGGTATTGTGTCAACGGTGTCTCCTACCTTGGGACAGCTGCACTCCTGGATCCTGGCTCACTTGCAATAAATTTGAGTGTGGTCAGTAGGAGTAATTGAGGAATGAATGTAATCCAGACAGGAAATATAATCCAACTCGTCTTTACTTAATGCAGCTTTGAATCCATACAAGATACAGCAATAGTCTTGGGTCCCAGCATGAATTGGCAATATGTGGCAGGAATCTATATATATTCTGCTTCTTGTCATATGCCTAGTAGATCTGGCAGGTATCTGTCTTCTGCTCTGTCTGTAGTCTGCTTGATATGGGCCTGACTAGCTGAAGGAGGTATTTGGCTTCTCCTGGTCTTTGGATTAGTACTCACAGGACTGCTCGCAGGGGATGGTTGTTTTCCTGGAGATCTATAGTTCTGGAGGGCTGCTTGCTTGTCCACAGCTGAGGTAAGGAACTCAGGCCAGGAAGGTTGATCTTGGGCCTCAACCGAGGCTGGATCCTAGGTTGGGATCCCTGTGTCTGGGAGCTCCTGCTAACACAGCCTTCCCCAAGTAGGGGGCTGGTACACACTGACTAGAACTTTCCTTCCTCCCCATGAGACAGGATGTGGGAACATTCCACTCCTCCTCAAAGAGGGGGGAGCAAGATTGGAATGAACTATTCCAATCTAGCAATACTAAACTAGCTAAGATCCTGTTACATACTGCTGCCACCTGCTGGTGTACATGGAAATTACAGCAAATACATAATACAGGCCTGGATAATGCACATTATGGAGAGAGTGATGCAAACTTATCCCAGGTGACAATATACATACACTTAACATGTTGCAGCGGGGAGAAAGAGTTTTAGTGACATACTTCAGGATGTTACACATTCAGCTCTCCATCTCCCAAACACTGGAGCAGAAGAGGAAGTACCCCCCTACCCACCCGCGATCCTTGGCCCTGAATGCCAGCATTTCAAAATGACTGTCCTTTGAAATACTATCATTCCGTCTGGTGGAGACAGAGAGTTTTAAAAGCCTCTACCACCGAGGATTGCAGGGCGCTTCAGTTTGCCTCCTGTTGCTTCCTCCTCCTCCTCCGCTTCCTCATCCTCTACCGGCTCCTCATCTGGTCAGCGTAACACCTTCACCACCAACTTCAGCACAGCCAGGGACTAGCTGGTTTGACGCACATCCCTTGCCTGGCGCATGTGCTGAATTTGGTGGTGCAGAGGTTCCTTAAAAATTACCCCGATATTACGCTGAAGCGTAACTTTGGCCTTCCCGCTCACGGCCTCATGTGCGACGTGCCCACAAGGTGGAACTCCACCTTGCACATGCTGGCCAGACTGTGCAAGCAGCAGCAGGCGATAGTGGAGTTTTAGCTGCAGCACGCACGGGTGAGTCGCTCTGCGGAACAGCACCACTTCACCACCAATGACTGGGCCTCCATGCGAGACCTGTGTTCCTTGTTGCGCTGTTTTGAGTACTCCACCAACATGGCCAGTGCCGATAACGCCGTTCTCTGCGTTACTTTCCCACTTCTATGCCTCCTTGAAAAAACGCTGCAGGCGATGATGGAAGAGGATGTGGCACAGGAGGAGGAGGAGGAAGAGGGATCATTATCTGGAGAGAAGTAATAAAGAAGATCGCGGCACTCACCGGAGGAGATTCAATGTTGCTGCTTTATTTAAATGCTTCAAGAGAAGTAGTGCATGTAGAATCCAGGGGCGGACACACTGTAGCAAGCGGCGACGGCCGTTTCGCACGGAGGATCGCGTTTCTTCTGGCCGCTGTGCACGTCATTGCCCAGACCTGCGCTTTATAGAGGCGGACTCAGAGCGGCCGGCACCATCAGCCGCAGCTGTGCGCCCGTGGATCTATGACGTGATTTAAAAACATGGGACCAGCATGGACAGGTACAAACACACAAACGGGGGGAAGGTATTCATGAGATCCATTTCATATAGCGCTGCCTATTAAGTATAGGCGCACAGTGGCAAACTCATATACATATAGCAAAAAAGGGACCAATTGTAACAGTGCACAATCATGTGCGATTATTAATACCGCAGCCTATCAAGGAATTGCATAGGAGGCAAGTTCATACATGGTGTGAGTGTGGGAAACTGGGTGTAACTATTTGCCCCCTAAGATGAACGCATCCCGCTTACAAAAACACGGACATGTCGTTTTTATCATTTAACCCTGCCGCTCCCATCGCTCCAGTTCGCATAATCCACCTTGCCTCCCTCTGCAGGAGTAAGCGGTGCCGATCACCCCCCCTGGGGATAGGTCGGACATGTTCCCCCCCCGCAAAGGATAGACAACGTGGATGAGCATCGTGGGCGATGCGGATATGGTCAATAAGACGCGGGCTGCTTCTCCCCGACCGTATAGAACCGACATGTTCACGGATGCTTTCAAATAGGGGGCGAATCGTTTTACCTATGTAAAAGCGTTTACAAGGGCAGAAAACCACATACACCACATGAGAAGTGCGGCAGTTAATAAAATCACGTACAACGTGTTTTATTCCCCCAATCCGTAAATCCTTACTACAGACATTGAGTGCGCAGAACGAGCAATGGCCACATTTGTAATTCCCTCTGGGTTTCTTAAGCCAGGTCACATCTGGGGGCATATTCAATACGCTACTGACCAGCTTGTCCTTAATTGTAGGGCACCTTCTAAATGTGACCAGAGGTCAGCCTTGTAGATTTTGAGATCGATTTATTTTTGTCGGTCCGCAAGTTGTATTTAAAAAAGCTGTTCACAGAGACCCCCATACAGGGTCCCACCCCTCCATCGGGAGAGGTCCCAGCCACTATGTCCCAGACCGACTTCCATTTACGGGGTAGATTCAGTGATGAGGAGATAGCCTGCATTCATTTTATGTCCAACATGGAGCCAGAGGAACCTTCTGGTGATCAGGGCCAGTTTAGCAAGTATACAGGGGGCATCAGGTCCACCTTCCTTCCTCCCATGCCGGCCGGCTCGGCGATAGATCTGTTCCACAAGCGAGTGCTGAGAGAAATGCGTGCGCTGGCGTATCCGGCGGCACCTTCTAACCTTACGGTTGAAGAATCTCACGCTCTCATGTGGTTAAACAAACAAGATAACATCGTTATTAAGCCGGCCGATAAGGGAGGGAATGTGGTCCTGATGCCCAGGGAGTACTATTTAGAAGAAGCGCAGAGACAATTAGGAGATCGTACCGTGTATATCAAGCTCAGGGGAGACCCCATACCGGAGATCTCGTCTAAGCTTTTTACACTTGTGAATCAGTACATATCGATCGGATTTCTATCCAGGGGCATGAAAGATCGACTTATCCCTGCCTTCCCTAAAGTCCCTGTATGGTACTTTGTGCCAAAAATTCACAAATCACTGACCCGACCTCCTGGACGTCCCATCATCGCCGGGATCGGGTCAGTGACTGAGCCCTTATCCGGTTATATCGATTGGCTCCTCAGACCGCTGCTAGCTAGCACCCCGACGTACCTAATGGACACAGGTGACTTTCTCCGGGCATTCGGGTCCCTTGAGTGGCAGAGAGGGTTTAACCTGGTGTCCTTGGACGTCGAAAGCTTATACACTAGAATCCCCCATGATTTAGGACTTTGGGCAATTAGCCAAGTCCTTAGCAGAAGCGATAAGGATGTGGCGTTCAAAAACTTCATCCATGAAGCATTGGACCTCGTCCTTACTAATAATGTTTTTCAGTTTCATGGTCAGTGGTACCGCCAGGTACTAGGTACCGCAATGGGCACACCTGTCTCGTGCACATTTGCCAACCTGTACCTGGCGGTATTTGAAGAGACCTATATCTTCTCGGTGGATAACCCCTTCCTACGGCATATTCACTTGTTTTTAAGATACGTGGACGACGTTTTTCTGGTCTGGTCGGGGAGTGAGGCGTCCTGTAACGCGTTCGTGGATCACCTCAATGCACGTAACCGGATGAATATGAAGTTCACCATCAACTTTGGTGGTGGATCTCTCGATTTTCTGGACGTGCATGTTACTGTCAAAGAGGGAGTTGTACACACTAGTGGCTATCGTAAGCCCACGGCGACTAACTCGCTCCTCCACCAGACCAGTTTCCACCCGCCATCGGTCAAACGGGCTGTCCCGTACGGACAATTTGTCCGTTTATGTAGGATAAATGATACCGATGCGGGCTTTCATAGACAAGCCAGGGAACTTGGTGGTAGGCTTCTGGACAGGGGTTATCCATCGAGAAGCTTCTCAGCGGCCCTACACAGGGCTTCAAAAACTGGACCGTAACGCTTTACTCATGGAGAGGAAAAAGGATGCTACACCCTTGCGCTTCGCTTTTTCCTTTCAATACAGTCCTGCCGCAGATATAATCAGGCAGACGATCAACCAAAATTGGGACTTATTGAAGGGGGACCCCTCTCTCAGCAGCCTTGCCAATGAACGACCTCTGGTCACATTTAGAAGGTGCCCTACAATTAAGGACAAGCTGGTCAGTAGCGTATTGAATACGCCCCCAGATGTGACCTGGCTTAAGAAACCCAGAGGGAATTACAAATGTGGCCATTGCTCATTCTGCGCACTCAATGTCTGTAGTAAGGATTTACGGATTGGGGGAATAAAACACGTTGTACGTGATTTTATTAACTGCCGCACTTCTCATGTGGTGTATGTGGTTTTCTGCCCTTGTAAACGCTTTTACATAGGTAAAACGATTCGCCCTCTATTTGAACGCATCCGTGAACATGTCGGTTCTATACGGTCGGGGAGAGGCAGCCCGCGTCTTATTGACCAAGCTGGTCAGTAGCGTATTGAATACGCCCCCAGATGTGACCTGGCTTAAGAAACCCAGAGGGAATTACAAATGTGGCCATTGCTCATTCTGCGCACTCAATGTCTGTAGTAAGGATTTACGGATTGGGGGAATAAAACACGTTGTACGTGATTTTATTAACTGCCGCACTTCTCATGTGGTGTATGTGGTTTTCTGCCCTTGTAAACGCTTTTACATAGGTAAAACGATTCGCCCCCTATTTGAACGCATCCGTGAACATGTCGATTCTATACGGTCGGGGAGAGGCAGCCCGCATCTTATTGACCATATCCGCACCGCCCACGATGCTCATCCACGTTGTCTATCCTTTGCGGGGGTGGAACATGTCCGACCTATCCCCAGGGGGGGTGATCGGCACAGCTTACTCCTGCAGAGGGAGGCAAGGTGGATTATGCGTACTGGAGCGATGGGAGCGGCAGGGTTAAATGATAAAAACCACATGTCCGTGTTTTTGTAGGCGGGATGCGTAAATCTTAGGGGGCGAATAGTTACACCCAGTTTCCCACACTCACACCATGTATGAACTTGCCTCCTATGCAATTCCTTTATAGGCTGCGGTATTAATAATCGCACATGATTGTGCACTGTTACAATTGGTCCCTTTTTTGCTATATGTATATGAGTTTGCCACTGTGCGCATATACTTAATAGGCATCGCTATATGAAATAGATCTCATGAATACCTTCCCCCAGTTTGTGTGTTTGTACCTGTCCATGCTGGTCCCATGTTTTTAAATCACGTCATAGATCCACGGGCGCACAGCTGCGGCTGATGGTGCCGGCCGCTCTGAGTCCGCCTCTATAAAGCGCAGGTCTGCGCAATGACATGCACAGCAGCCAGAAGAAGTGCGATCCTCCGCGCGAAATGGCCGTCGCCGCTTGCTACAGTGTGTCCGCCCCTGGATTCTACATGCACTACTTCTCTTGAAGCATTTGAATAAAGCAGCAACATTGAATCTCCTCCGGTGAGTTCCGCGATCTTCTTTATTACTTCTCTCCAGATTATGATTCATTAATCTAACCTCTACTTCGCTGAGCACCACGCTACGGAGCATCAACCACAGCAGCGGTTTCCTATTACTCATAAGGCTATTTCAGTTAAGGCAGTGCCGCCTAGCCTCACCTGCTCCATATGTATTATATTCAGGAAGAGGGATAATTTCATAAGGTTTCCAGCCAGTCATTCCCAAGTGACTCCGAGGGTGGGTTCCTGCACCCACAAACACCAGGTACACAATTGTCCAGCCAGGGCACAGTTCTGGAGGATGACGAGGTGGAGGATGAGGAGGAGGAGATGGAGGAGGAGGAACCATGTTCACAGCAGGGTGGCACCCAGAATAGCTCATGGCCATCACTGGTGCGTGGCTGGGGGGATACAGAGGACACAGACGATACACCTCCCACAGAGGACAGTTTTTCGTTGCCTCTGGGCAGCCTGGCACACATGAGCGATTACAAGCTGCAGTGTCTCCGCAACGACCGCCAAGTTGCCCACATTGTAACTTGTGCTGATTACTGGGTGGCCACGCTGCTGGATCCCCGTTACAAGGACAACGTACTGTCCTTAATTCCGTCACTGGAGCGTGATCGTAAGATGCGCGAGTACAAGCGCACGCTGGTAGATGCGCTGCTGGTGGCATTCCCACCTGACAGCGGGGGCACAGTGGAAGCACAAGTCAAAGGCAGAGGAGGAGGAAGAGGTCGCCAACGCAGCTTTGGCACCACCAGCACCTCAGAAGGCAGGGTTAGCATGGCCGAAATGTGGAAAAGCTTTGTCAGCACGCCACAACAACCAGCACCACCAGCTGATATGAAACGTCTTAGCAGGAGGCAGCATTTCACCAGCATGGTGGAGCAGTATGGGTGCACACGCCTACACGTACTGACTGATGGGTCTTCCCCCTTCAACTTCTGGGTCTCCAAATTGGGCACATGGCCTGGGCTTGCCCTCTACACCTTGGAGGTGCTGGCCTGCCCTGCAGCCAGTGTATTGTCTGAACGTGTGTTTAGCACGGCAGGGGGTGTCATCACAGACAAGCGCAGCCGCCTGTCCACAGCCAATGTGGACAAGCTCACGTTCATCAAAATGAACCAGGCATGGATCCCTCAGGACTTGTCCGTACCTTGAGCAGAATAGACATGTATACTGGCACTAAGCAGCCATTGTTATACTGCAGCGCAATTGCTCATTGTTGTATTTTGGATATTTCACACTCTTTTGGAGTGTACCCTAATAAAATAAAATAAATACCGTATTTTTCGCTTTATAAGACGCACTTTTCCCCCCCCAATAGTGGGGGGGAAATGGCAGTGCGTCTTATAAAGCGAACACTGCCATGTTTACTTTGCTGACTCTGATACATCGCAAGCCGCAATGTATCAGAGGGGTGGGAGGAGGGGACGGAGGCTGGCAACACTCGCGGCGGGGCCCGATGCAGTCACTGTACTGTAATACATCGGACCCCGCTCACGGTAATTATCACATGTAAAGTCTATAATCTTCAAGCAGTGTCTCTGCTTTAAACTAGGGCAATCCTCTGTAGTGCAACTCACTATGAAAGCGGCAGGCAGAACGGCAGCGTAACCTCGCGATTCTCACTCATTCATGGGAAGGAAGTGGGAGGAGCATTAATGAGTGAGAATCGCGAGGTTACGCTGCCGCTCTGCCTGCCGCTTTCATAGTGAGTTGCACTACAGAGGATTGCCCTAGTTTAAAGCAGAGACACTGCTTGAAGATTATAGACTTTACATATGAAAACGGCTTCATTACACTCTGCTTTCTTCTATACCAGTACTCACTATGAAAGCAGCGGTCCTGCCGGCGCGTGACGTCACTCACTCGGTCATGCTCCTCCCACTTCATTAATGAAGCTGGCAGGAGCGTGACTGACTGAGTGAGTGACGTCACATGCTGGCCGGACTGCTGCTTTTATAGTGAGTACTGGTATAGAAGAAAGCAGAGCCATTAAAAGATTTTACATATAAAGTCTACTGTGTGCCCTGTGGTGTAATGGGGGTCACTATTCACACAGGGACAATATACTGTGACACATGATACTGTGACCAGCATAAGATCATCTTATGCTGGTCACAGTATCATATGTGTCACAGTATATTGTCCCTGTGTGAATAGTGACCCCCATTACATAAGATGCTATATATGATGCTACATCCCCCGTAGTAGTGCGTCACCCAAAGGTCCCCCATAACAGTGCGTCACCCACAGGTCCCCCCATAACAGTGCGTCACCCACAGGCCCCCCCATAACAGTGCGTCACCCACAGGTCCCCCCATAACAGTGCGTCACCCACAGGCCCCCCCATAACAGTGCGTCACCCACAGGCCCCCCCATAACAGTGCGTCACCCACAGGTCCCCCCATAACAGTGCGTCACCCACAGGTCCCCCCATAACAGTGCGTCATCCACAGACCACCATTAGTTCAAAACCCCTCCAAAAGCACACCATTAGTTCAAAACCCCTCCAAAAGCACACCTTTTGGTTCCAATTTTTTTTTTCTTATTTTCCTCCTCAAAAATCTAGGTGCGTCTTATCATCAGGTGCGTCTTATAAAGCGAAAAATACGGTAATTTAAACCAAAAAACAGTGTTGGCTACCTCGTCCTCCTCAAACTCCTACTCCATATGGACCTCCATCTCATAAATCAAGTTTATTTTAAAAAATTTGTACGTATTTTATTTTATGTCATTTCACTAATTTGTCTGTTACATATTCGGGTGAAATTCACCAATTTCTGGGTGTGATATACCCCTGCTCTACCTAGTAGACAGGTAACATTTCACTAATTTGTCTGTTACATATTCGGGTGTAATTCACCAATTTTTGGCTGTAATATACCCCTGCTATACCTAGCAGACAGGTAAAAAAAAATCATTAATTTGTCTGTTACATATTCGGGTGAAATTCACCAATTTTTGGCTGTGATAGACCCCTGCTCTACCTAATAGACAGGTTAATAAATTTCACAAATTTTTCTGTTACATTCTTGGGTGACATTTTACAATTTTTGCCGTGAATAAACCCCTGCTCTGCAAAGGTGACAGGGACCGAAATTTTTAAAAATCATCTGTTCCATTGGTGGGTGACATTAACCCATTTCTGGCGATGAAAAACCCCTACTCTGCATAGGTGACAGGGAATTAAATTTGTAAAGTTCGTCTTTAATTGGCCCTTTCATTCGATCCTTCTTCTTTAATAACTTGTCCCACATTTCTGCTCCATCCCATAGCAGCCATTGACCTCCCTTGGATGAGGTCTCCCTTTCTCATGCTCCCTCTCCGGCGTGGAACCCTGATTCGCCGATAACCGTGATCAACATGGTAGGCTCAGAAAAGAACATCGAAAGTTGGTAGAGAAGATATCCAAATGGATCGTGGACGTCACAGGACCGTGCGATCAGGCAGAAGTTATCTAGAGCAGGGCCTCTCCTGTCTAACGTTTCCAAATCCAAAATACCCCAGTGACATTCCCTATAATTTTTTATTAATCATTCCAATAACAGGGCATCTTAAGAGTCCTGTATTGTTATTTATTGTCACTACCTCCCCGAGTCGGAGAGTGTGTAATTGCTGCACGCCCCCTCCTTTCCTTCAATTCTTCTGTTTTAATAATTTGTCCCACATTTCTGCTCGATCACAATAAAATTTCATCCATTAACCACCCTTGGATGTGGTCTCTCTTTCTCACGCTCCCTCTCCGGCGTGGAACCCTGATTCGCCGCTAACCGTGATCAACATGGTAGGCGCAGAAAAGAACATCAAAAGTTGATAGAGCAGATATCCAATTGGATCGTGAACATCACGGGGACATGCAACATGGTGGGGCAGTATGTTTGCACACGCCTACACGTACTGACTGATGGGTTGCCCCCTGCAATTTCTCGGTTTCCAAATTGGGCACATGGCCTGAGCTTGCCCTTTACGCCTTGGAGGTGCTGGCCTGCCCTGCAGCCAGTGTCTTGTCTGAACGTGTGTTTAGCACGACTGGAGGGGGTTACCTTAGGTTATATTTCCCAATGTTTTGGGGTGTACCCTAATTTAAAAAAGTAAAAATAAATTTAAAACCAAAAAGCAGTGTAGGCTACCTCCTCCTCCAGCGCCGCTTCCACCTACACCGCCACATCCACCGCCTCCTCAACCCCCTACTCCATATGGACTTCGTTCTCCTAGATCAAGATTATTATTTTTTATTTTTACATATTTTATGTTATTTAAAGTCATTTCCCTATCCACATTTGTTTGCAGAGCACTTAACATGCACTTAACCACATTTTGATGCCATTTGCAGCCCTCTAGCCCTTTCCATGACATTTTTAGAGCCATTTTAGTGCTCAAAAGTTCGAGTCCCCATTGACTTCAATGGGGTTCGGGTTCGAATCAAGTTCGGCTCCCGAACTTGAACTTTTCTGTGAAGTTCGGCCGAACCCGTCGAACCTGAACATCCAGGTGTCCCGCTGAGACTCTGATGCCAGGAAAGGAGCGAGGACCTCAGCCCACTGGTCTCGAGGCAGCTTTTTCCTGGTGGCCACTTTCTCGTACATCGCCAGGTAGGTTTCGATGTCGTCTGCAGGTGTCATTTTAGGAATCTCTGCACGGACTGCTTTCCAGGCATCGTGGATGCTTGGGGTTGCTCCTGCTGTCTGCAAAGCCCTCACATGTTGTAGCAGCAACTGGTTGGTCTCTTGCTGCTGCTTATTAGCCTCCCGTTGGTGCAGGTTGGTCTCTCACTGCTGCAAATTAGCCTCCATGAGGGCCTTCACAACAGCCTCCATTTTGTCGTGGGGCACGGGTTAAAATACACCTGGTTTGATGTACGACATACAACTGTGCCCAAAAAATGCTAACCCAAAAATATATTGCGTTCACGCCAGCCTCAATGCGCTTGGCCGCATCAACCACCAATTGTGGGGATTCGCTCTGGTAGTCAGGACTAGCAGATGCAGTATACTGTAGAGGCAAAGTACACAGTTCTTGAATGAAACAGTGGTGTTTATTCACACATTGGTGTATAACAAAATGCATATAAGGTGTATCACAAAACGCAGGAGGCTTGGTGTTTGTTCACACACAAGGAAAGTCCATAAACAATAAAAGTCACCTTTTCTCCTGGGTATTAATTCACACCCTGTTAGCAGTTTAGCTTTATCAAGTCCATAGGCAGGCTGTTCACCTTTAGAGGGGTCTGAGTCCATGAGCCCGGCTCAAACCTCAAATCCCAGCACAGCTCTCAGTTCACAGCACACAGACTCCTGAGCTCCACTGTTAGAGGGAGGTAAATACACCACACCTGGCAGTGCTGGCTGGTTTTTATGCCTGGCAAAACCCGGCCTGGAACATGGGGAGTAGTCACCCACCAGGGACTTTGACGATTCCCAGTAAGAGCCGTCCTCAGTGGCGTACCGCCCATAGAGGCAGACCACGCCATTGCTATGGGGCCCGCGGCACTGGGGGGCCCGAAGCACAGCAAAGGCCCCGCCCACACTATTTGGCCCCGCCCACTCATTGTGGGGGCCTATACCGCTATGTGCGGCTGCTCTTATAAATATGAGCTATTGCTAACTTGCCTAACTATTCTTCCGCAATCGCGCCACCGCCCCTCCCCTTTGAGGCGCCGAAGTTTGATCAGATCCTGACTGGCTGACCTCCTCCTGACCTGCTGATCCTGTCTGCTGGCGCTGCGGAATCAGACTCAGACAGGATCAACCCAGCCTGCAACCAGCCTTGCCAATCAGCACAAGGCAATTCAGTTGAAGCAGCTGCTGATTGGCCAGTGGCAGTGTGTGGAAGGGAGGCGGGAGAATTGGTTCGCCGGCCCGTCGGCCGTCTCGCCAGTGTGTGTCCCTGGCTGGCCTGAAGAACCATCCGTCCAGTCCTGTCCTAACTGACTCCTTCCTGAGGCTGCCGTGTCACTGCCTGGCTCTGGCTGCCTGAGAGTCGAGACGCCGCACAGAGAGAGAGAGCAGACTGACAGTCAGCACTGCAGAGAGTCGACTCTAGGTATGATCGAGTTCGAGTCGATGTGTGTCTATTGTCTTCTTGATAATGTCAGAATCAGATTTGACCTGACACTCTGACAGGCCACTGCCAGGCAGCAAGAGAGAGGAGGGGTGGGGGGGGGGGAGGGAGGGGGACAGCCAGGACAGGGTGGTGGGACATGCTTCAATCCCACTCCAGTGAGTCCTGTTGTCCTCTATGAGACCCAAAATGCCCATGGGGGAGAAGTAGGAAGAAAGCACACTGTGTCCTGAGATTTTTTGGGGGGGCATTAGGGGTTGGGGGGGGGGGGGGCTCATAGAAGACAGTGTGCTTTCCTCCTCCAAGGAGTTAAAGGGGTTTGGGGTAAGGCCTCTTTCACACTTGCGTTGTCCGGATCCGTCGTGCACTCCATTTGCCAGAAGTGCCCGCCGGATCCGTAACACCGCAAGTGTACTGAAAGCATTTGAAGACGGATCCGTCTTCAAAATGCGTTCAGTGTTACTATGGCAGCCAGGACGCTATTAAAGTCCTGGTTGCCGTAGTAGTAGTGGGGAGCGGGGGAGCAGTATACTTACCATCCGTGCGGCTCCCGGGGAGCTCCAGAATGACGTCAGAGCGCCCCATGCGCATGGATGACGTGATCCATGCGACACGTCATCCATGCGCGTGGGGCGCCCTGACGTCACTCTGAAGCGCCCGGGGAGCCGCACGGACGGTAAGTATACTGCTCCCCCGCTCCCCGCTACACTTTACCATGGCAACAAGGACTTTAGCGTCCTGGCAGCCATGGTAACCATTCAGAAAAAGCTAAACGTCCGGTAATGCGCCGAAACGACGTTTAGCTTAAGGCCAGATCCGGATTAATGCCTTTCAATGGGCATTAATTCCGGATCCGGCCTTGCGGCAAGTCTTCAGGATTTTTGACCGGAGCAAAAAGCGCAGCATGCTGCGGTATTTTCTCCGGCCAAAAAACGTTCCGGTCCGGAACTGAAGACATCCTGATGCATCCTGAACGGATTTCTCTCCATTCAGAATGCATTAGGATAAAACTGATCAGGATTCTTCCGGCATAGAGCCCCGACGACGGAACTCTATGCCGGAAGAAAAGAACGCAGGTGTGAAAGAGCCCTAAGAGAAGTGATGACAAAATGGTGCAGGTAGCAAGTTAGGTTAAGATGTGGGGGATGACTTACGTCCGGCTTTAGCACAGTGGACAGAGGCAGGAGGAGTGATATGTATGTGCTTCTGCCCTGCACTCGCTCAGTTGTGTGGCATACATATTGCGCCCTGTGTCCACTGTCCTGTGCCCACTCTGCTAAAGCCTGGCAAGTGACATGGCCCATCTGTGTCCACTGTCCTGTGCACATTCTGGCAAGCCTGGCAAGTGACACGCCCATTGTATGAAAATATTAAAAAATATTCCCCATATGGCAAACAGCAAAACAGAAAAAAAGTCCAAAAGGCGGATTAGCTGTTTTTGGTCACTTCCTTTTCCACAATAAATTAAATAAAAAGTGTTAAAAAAGTCATAAACACCCCAGAATGGTATCAATGGAAAGTTCAGATCGCCCCGCAAAATTTGAGCCCCCATATAGTTCCGTATACATAATTACAAAAAATTTCACAGAACAAATCCTTATTGGAAAATACATGCACATTTTATACGTTACTGCAACAAAGTTGGTTAATAATAAAATAAAAATGTTTATCCCTCACAGTTTCTGTAGGTCATGTATAAATGTATTTAATGGGGGTGTGGCATGGGAGGAGCCAGGTCAGGAAGTAGGAGGGGCCATGGTGGGTAGTGGGCGGGGTTAAGGGGCCCAATTCAGATTTTTGCTATGGGGCCCAGTGATTTCTATGTACGCCCCTGGCCGTCCTGGATCAGCTTTGACAGCCATGCTAACTCTTAAGGTGTCAATTAGCAATAGCTGCTGCTGACACATAAAATACCGGCTCTTACTTCACTGAGGCCAGGAACCTCAGTGACACACACCTTCCATCCACGATGATTCCAGTTACCTTCTTACAATATATATGGATATATGCCCCAGAAATAAAATAAAAATAATATATATATATATATTTTTTTATATATAAACATGACCCCAGTAATGTCCCCAAATCACGGTTGCCCCCCCCCCCAGCTGCTGAGAATCCCCCTGCTAGCGCATGCCAGAGCGCCTACAGGAGGGAGATGCCAGATAACTGGACAAATGTGTCCAGTTACAGGCACATCAGAAATTGTGCTAAACACCTCTGGCACTGTATTGGGCAGCGCCAGAGATGTGCG
This sequence comes from Bufo bufo, assembly GCF_905171765.1. Classification (NCBI taxonomy): domain Eukaryota; kingdom Metazoa; phylum Chordata; class Amphibia; order Anura; family Bufonidae; genus Bufo; species Bufo bufo. The sequence goes on along the minus strand of NC_053393.1, from coordinate 107,112,799 downwards.
GTACAACAAGACAGGGGATCAAAGAGATCCACTGCCTTGGTCGCTTGTGGAATGTCTGGCACCTCCGGCGCTGTAATTACATTATCGGAGGTGCGCGGCTACTTCAAGGGCAGGAGGATCACAGCGATCCTCCGTCTGGAAGTGCCAGGTGCACGGGCTGCTGCGGTGACGTCATATTACCGCACCAGCCCTCGTAAATAATCCGGCAGTGGAGCGCTCATCAGTTGAGCCGAGCAGCCCCTCCATGAAGCAAGAATCAACAACAGCGACAGCGAGCACAAGCGAGAATGAGCATTGGCTGGCTAAGTACCCCTGAAACCCACTGATAATAAACCCCTGCATATAAACCTCTGCATTGCCCTGATTTAAACCCTGCATTGCCTTACCCCTGTATCCTGCATTGTATTATTTAACCCCTGCATTGACATATCTGTATTGATTATTAACCCCTTCATTGCCCTGATTTAACCTCTGCATCCTGCATTCCCGTGCCATTATTATTTACCCTGCATGCCATACCAGCATTGCCCTGCCATTATAATTTAACCCCTGCATTGCCCTACATTGATTATTTGCATTACCATTGGACCCCTGTACTGCCTTATCCCCGTATTAACCCCTACCTTGCCACTCTACCCTATAATACACTTTTACCCCTTTTTACCTCCTCATGGACAGTTTACTGTTAGGTGGGGAGGGTCAGGGGTGTAACTACCATAACGGCAGACCATGTGACTGCTATGGGGCCCAGGGCAAGAGGGGGCCCAGACTTAGTTCGGATTATCTCCTCATCTACTGGAGGTAAAAACTTGGTCAGGATTCTACCCTCTAAAGGAATAACTTTTTGCAAATGAGGCAGTGAAAAAATGGCCCAAGGGTCATTAAAAGGGGTTTAGGCAGAAACCCTTCTGTCCTTGTGGGGGGCCTGGTTAGATCCTTGCTATGGGGCCCTCACTTCTCTATGTACGCCACTGGGGAGGGTGTTGCTATTATTGTGTGTATGTGTGTGCTTAGATGGTGGGTGGAATAATTAGATGGTATTGTGACTTTTATTTAGTGTAGGTAGTGTTATTGTAGTGTGTGATGTTTTACTATATATATATATATACAGTACAGACCAAAAGTTTGGACACACCTTCTCATTCAAAGAGTTTTCTTTATTTTCATGACTATGAAAATTGTAGATTCACAGTGAAGGCATCAAAACTATGAATTAACACATGTGGAATTATATACATAAGGCCTCTTTCACACTTGCGTTGTCCGGATCCGGCGTGTACTCCACTTGCCGGAATTACACGCCGGATCCGGAAAAACGCAAGTAAACTGAAAGCATTTGAAGACGGATCCGTCTTCAAAATGCGTTCAGTGTTACTATGGCACCCAGGACGCTATTAAAGTCCTGGTTGCCATAGTAGGAGCGGGGAGCGGGGGAGCGGTATACTTACAGTCCGTGCGGGTCCCAGGGCGCTCCAGAATGATGTCAGAGCGCCCCATGCACATGGATGACGTGTCCATGCGATCACGTGATCCATGCGCTTGGGGCGCCCTGACGTCACTCTGGAGCGCCCCGGGAGCCGCACGGACGGTAAGTATGCTGCTCCCCCGCTCCCCGCTACACTTTACCATGGCTGCCAGGACTTTAGCGTCCCGGCAGCCATGGTAACCATTCAGAAAAAGCTAAACGTCGGATGCGGCGATGCGCCGAAACGACTTTTAGCTTAAGGCCGGATCCGGATCAATGCCTTTCAATGGGCATTAATTCCGGATCCGGCCTTGCGGCAAGTCTTCAGGATTTTTGGCCGGAGCAAAAAGCGCAGCATGCTGCAGTATTTTCTCCGGCCAAAAAACGTTCCGTTCCGGAACTGAAGACATCCTGATGCATCCTGAACGGATTTCACTCCATTCAGAATGCATTGGGATAATCCTGATCAGGATTCTTCCGGCATAGAGCCCCGACGACGGAACTTTATGCCGGAAGAAAAGAACGCAGGTGTGAAAAAGCCCTAACAAACAAATGTGAAACAACTGAAAATATGTCATATTCTAGGTTCTTCAAAGTAGCCACCTTTTGCTTTGATTACTGCTTTGCACACTCTTGGCATTCACTTGATGAGCTTCAAGAGGTAGTCCCCTGAAATGGTTTTCACTTCACAGGTGTGCCCTGTCAGGTTTAATAAGTGGGATTTCTTGCCTTATAAATGGGGTTGGGACCATCAGTTGCGTTGAGGAGAAGTCAGGTGGATACACAGCTGATAGTCCTACTGAATAGACTGTTAGAATTTGTATTATGGCAAAAAAAAAGCAGCTAAGTAAAGAAAAACGAGTGGCCATCATTACTTTAAGAAATTAAGGTCAGTCAGTCAGCCGAAAAATTGGGAAAACTTTGAAAGTAAGGGCTATTTGACCATGAAGGAGAGTGATGGGGTGCTGCGCCAGATGACCTGGCCTCCACAGTCACCGGACCTGAACCCAATTGAGATACTTTGGGGTGAGCTGGACCGCAGAGTGAAGGCAAAAGGGCCAACAAGTGCTAAGCATCTCAGGGAACTCCTTCAAGACTGTTGGAAGACCATTTCAGGGGACTACCTCTTGAAGCTCATCAAGAGAATGCCAAAAGTGTGCAAAGCAGTAATCAAAGCAAAAGGTGGCTACTTTGAAGAACCTAGAATATGACATATTTTCAGTTGTTTCACACTTGTTTGTTATGTATATAATTCCACATGTGTTAATTCATAGTTTTGATGCCTTCACAGTCATGAAAATAAAGAAAACTCTTTGAATGAGAAGGTATGTCCAAACTTTTGGTCTGTACTGTACGTAGTAGAAAATAATAGACTGTAAACTTTGTATTGTTTTAATAAATGTATTTAATCAAAATACGGTATATAGAGTTTTCAGTCGCCGCCACTATAGTTTAGTACAGACACGCAGTTCAGGAAGGTAAATGAACAGAGAGATAGAGATAGGAAGTAGGCGGAGTCAGTAGTAATTGCCTATTTATTAATATGAATTATTAACCACCTCCGGACCGCCTAACGCAGGATCGCGTTCCGGAGGTGGCAGCCCTGCGCAGAGTCACGCATATATGCGTCATCTCGCGAGACGCGAGATTTCCTGTGAACGCGCGCACACAGGCGCGCGCGCTCACAGGAACGGAAGGTAAGAGAGTTGATCTCCTGCCTGCCAGCGGCGATCGTTCGCTGGCAGGCTGGAGATGTGTTTTTTTTAACCCCTAACAGGTATATTAGACGCTGTTTTGATAACAGCGTCTAATATACCTGCTACCTGGTCCTCTGGTGGTCCCCTTTGTTTGGATCGACCACCAGAGGACACAGGTAGCTCAGTAAAGTAGCACTAAGCACCACTACACCCCCCCCCCCCGTCACTTATTAACCCCTTATTAGCCCATGATCACCCCTGATCACCCCATATAGACTCCCTGATCACCCCCCTGTCATTGATTACCCCCCTGTAAAGCTCCATTCAGATGTCCGCATGATTTTTACGGATGCACTGATAGATGGATCGGATCCGCAAAATGCATCCGGACGTCTGAATGAAGCCTTACAGGGGCATGATCAATGACTGTGGTTATCACCCCATATAGACTCCCTGATCACCCCCCTGTCATTGATTACCCCCCTGTAATGCTCCATTCAGATGTCCGCATGATTTTTACGGATGCACTGATAGATGGATCGGATCCGCAAAACGCATCCGGACGTCTGAATGAAGCCTTACAGGGGCATGATCAATGACTGTGGTTATCACCCCATATAGACTCCCTGATCACCCCCCTGTCATTGATCACCCCCCCTGTCATTGATTACCCCCCTGTAAAGCTCCATTCAGATGTCCGCATGATTTTTACGGATGCACTGATAGATGGATCGGATCCGCAAAACGCATACGGACGTCTGAATGAAGCCTTACATGGGCGTGATCAATGACTGTGGTTATCACCCCATATAGACTCCCTGATCACCCCCCTGTCATTGATCACCCCCCTGTTATTGATCACCCCCCTGTCATTGATCACCCCCCCTGTCATTGATCACCCTCTGTAAGGCTCCATTCAGACATTTTTTTGGCCCAAGTTAGCGGAATTATTTTTTTTTTTTCTTACAAAGTCTCATATTCCACTAACTTGTGTCAAAAAATAAAATCTCACATGAACTCACCATACCCCTCACGGAATCCAAATGCGTAAAATTTTTTAGACATTTATATTCCAGACTTCTCCTCACGCTTTAGGGCCCCTAAAATGCCAGGGCAGTATAAATACCCCACATGTGACCCCATTTCGGGAAGAAGACACCCCCAGGTATTCCGTGAGGGGCATATTGAGTCCATGAAAGATTGAAATTTTTGTCCCAAGTTAGCGGAACGGGAGACTTTGTGAGAAAAAAATTTAAAATATCAATTTCCGCTAACTTGTGCCAAAAAAAAAAAATTCTATGAACTCGCCATGCCCCTCATTGAATACCTTGGGGTGTCTTCTTTCCAAAATGGGGTCACATGTGGGGTATTTATACTGCCCTGGCATTCTAGGGGCCCCAAAGCGTGAGAAGAAGTCTGGTATCCAAATGTCTAAAAATGCCCTCCTAAAAGGAATTTGGGCACCTTTGCGCATCTAGGCTGCAAAAAAGTGTCACACATCTGGTATCGCCGTACTCAGGAGAAGTTGGGCAATGTGTTTTGGGGTGTCATTTTACATATACCCATGCTGGGTGAGATAAATATCTTGGTCAAATGCCAACTTTGTATAAAAAAATGGGAAAAGTTGTCTTTTGCCAAGATATTTCTCTCACCCAGCAAGGGTATATGTAAAATGACACCCCAAAACACATTCCCCAACTTCTACTGAATACGGCGATACCACATGTGTGACACTTTTTTGCAGCCTAGGTGGGCAAAGGGGCCCATATTCCAAAGAGCACCTTTAGGATTTCACAGGTCATTTACCTACTTACCACACATTAGGGCCCCTGGAAAATGCCAGGGCAGTATAACTACCCCACAAGTGACCCCATTTTGGAAAGAAGACACCCCAAGGTATTCCGTGAGGGGCATGGCGAGTTCCTAGAATTTTTTATTTTTTGTCACAAGTTAGTGGAAAATGCTTATTTTTTTTTTTTTTTCATACAAAGTCTCATATTCCACTAACTTGTGACAAAAAATAAAAACTTCCATGAACTCACTATGCCCATCAGCGAATACCTTGGGGTCTCTTCTTTCCAAAATGGGGTGCTCTTTGGAATATGGGCCCCTTTGCCCACCTAGGCTGCAAAAAAGTGTCACACATCTGGTATCTCCGTACTCAGGAGAAGTTGGGGAATGTGTTTTGGGGTGTCATTTTACATATACCCATGCTGGGTGAGAGAAATATCTTGGCAAAAGACAACTTTTCCCATTTTTTTTATACAAAGTTGGCATTTGACCAAGATATTTATCTCACCCAGCATGGGTATATGTAAAAAGACACCCCAAAACACATTCCTCAACTTCTCCTGAATACAGAGATACCAGATGTGTGACAGCCTGTGTTTTTGCAGCCTAGGTGGGCAAAGGGGCCCATATTCCAAAGAGCACCTTTCGGATTTCACAGGTCATTTTTTACAGAATTTGATTTCAAACTCCTTACCACACATTTGGGCCCCTAGAATGCCAGGGCAGTATAACTACCCCACAAGTGACCCCATTTTGGAAAGAAGAGACCCCAAGGTATTCGCTGATGGGCATAGTGAGTTCATGGAAGTTTTTATTTTTTGTCACAAGTTAGTGGAATATGAGACTTTGTATGAAAAAAAAAAAATCATCATTTTCCACTAACTTGTGACAAAAAATAAAAAATTCTAGGAACTTGCCATGCCCCTCACGGAATAGCTTGGGGTGTCTTCTTTCCAAAATGGGGTCACTTGTGGGGTAGTTATACTGCCCTGGCATTCTAGGGGCCCAAATGTGTGGTAAGGAGTTTGAAATCAAATTCTGTAAAAAATGACCTGTGAAATCCGAAAGGTGCTCTATGGGCCCCTTTGCCCACCTAGGCTGCAAAAAAGTGTCACACATCTGGTATCTCCGTACTCAGGAGAAGTTGGGGAATGTGTTTTGGGGTGTCATTTTACATATACCCATGCTGGGTGAGAGAAATATCTTGGTCAAATGCCAACTTTGTATAAAAAAAATGGTAAGGCTCCCCTGTAAGGCTCCATTCAGATGTCCGTATGTGTTTTGCGGATCCGATCCATGTATCCGTGGATCCGTAAAAAACATACGGACATCTGAATGGAGCCTTACAGGGGGGTGATCAATGACAGGGGGGTGATCAATGACAGGGGGGTGATCAATGACAGGGGGGTGATCAGGGAGTCTATATGGGGTGATCACCCCCCTGTCATTGATCACCCCCCTATAAGGCTCCATTTAGATGTCCGTATGTGTTTTGCGGATCCGATCCATGTATCCGTGGATCCGTAAAAAACATACGGACATCTGAATGGAACCTTACAGGGGGACGATCAATGACAGGGGGGTGATCAATGACAAGGGGGTGATCAGGGAGTCTATATGGTGTGATCACCCCCCTGTCATTGATCACCCCCCTATAAGGCTCCATTCAGATGTCCGTATGTGTTTTGCGGATCCGATCCATGTATCCGTGGATCCGTAAAAAAACATACGGACATCTGAATGGAGCCTTACAGGGGGGTGATCAATGACAGGGGGGTGATCAGGGAGTCTATATGGGGTGATCACCCCCCTGTAAGGCTCCATTCAGACGTCCGTATGTGTTTAGCGGATCCGATCCATGAATTCGTGGATCCGTAAAAAACATACGGACGTCTGAATGGAGCCTTAAAGGGGAGTGATCAATGACAGGGGGTGATCAATGACAGGGGGGTGATCAGGGAGTCTATATGGGGTGATCACCCCCGTCATTGATCACCCCCCTGTAAGGCTCCATTCAGACGTCCGTATGTGTTTTGCGGATCCGATCCATGTATCAGTGGATCCGTAAAAATCATACGGAAGTCTGAATGGAGCCTTACAGGGGGGTGATCAATGACAGGGGGGTGATCATGGAGTCTATATGGGGTGATCAGGGGTAATCAGGGGTTAATAAGGGGTTAATAAGTGACAGGGGGGGGGGTGTAGTGTAGTGGTGTTTGGTGCTACATATTACTGAGCTGCCTGTGTCCTCTGGTGGTCGATCCAAACAAAAGGGACCACCAGAGGACCAGGTAGCAGGTATATTAGACGCTGTTATCAAAACAGCGTCTAATATACCTTTTAGTGGTTCAAAAAATCTCATCTCCAGCCTGCCAGCGAACGATCGCTGCTGGCAGGCTGGAGATCCACTCGCTTACCTTCCGATCCTGTGAACGCGCGCGCCTGTGTGCGCGCGTTCACAGGAAATCTTGCATCTCGCGAGATGACGCATATATGCGTGACTGTGCGCAGGGCTGCCGCCTTCAGAACGCGATCCTGCGTTAGGTGGTCCGGAGGCGGTTAAATAGCACTCCACCCCAGTGTTCTGAGCGGATTATATTATTCACTTAGGTCTTGGAAGATGGTGAGGAAGGTTGTCTGTTCCAGCGCAGAGAGATAAGTGTGGTTTCTTGTTTGATTGTTTGGTGTCATCTTCCCCATCCAGGTTCTGTGCGAGCAGGCTGCTCCTATTTCCCCTCTTCACCATCTCAGGGAATTTAGGGTGTTTCAGTCCAGGCACGTCGACACTTCATACCTACCACAAAGGTATGCATGTGGGCTGAGCAGTGCAGGGAAAGAGGTCAGGGATAAGTTAGGAGGTGACCCTTCCCCTGCCTCTCGCCTAGAGCCTGGTTGGTGGTTTAACTGTTAGTCTTTGTGCACGTCCACCATGACACCTTGTATGTTTGATAGTGTCTATGCAGCAAGTAAAGCAATTAAGGCTACTTTCACACTTGCGGCAGCAGGGTTTGGCAGGCTGTTCCAGTGGGGGAACAGCCTGCCAGATCCGTGCTAACACTAGCCCACCATGCCATCGGAAGTCTGCTCCGGCCCCAATCACTATAATGCCTGCTGGACCCTGCTACCGCAATTTTGAAAGTAGCCTAAAATGTCTTTAGTGCTAGTGCGAGTGGTGGGGTGTCGACTGGAGCCGTATGCATTGGGGCTTGGGCCCTGGATCTTTTGAGACCCCAGCAATGCCCCTGATTGGTGGTGTTTTATAATTTTTATAAATGTTTTAATTAATTTTTTGACATTTCTTTTAATTGCTGATTTCTCCTGTAACAGAGGCCAACATATTAGCCTATAAGGGGCAGGGGTCGAGTCGAGGGGGAACGGGTGGGAACGGCGTTCCTGCACTTTTTTCACAGCAGGAATGCCGTTCCCATTCTGGGCCGGCGCTTCCATAAGGCAGACCGAGCTTTATCACTTACTTGCCAGCAGCGCTGCCGGGCGCCCTCCCCTCCCCAGCCAGTGTTCACTCTGTCTAAGCCGCAGATAGGAGCAGGAGGCTGCTGATTGGCCAGTATCAGCTAGGTGCCCTGCTATTGGTCCATCCTTTCACACCACCTTCTCCCTGGAGCTGAACACAGCAGGAGGCAGGCGTTCTCACAGTGGATCATGTGACCATGAAGGAGCATGTGACCAGTGACGTCACAGACCTCCTTCTAACAAATCCATTCTAGCATCTACCCAGCATGTATGACAGGACTCTGCTGAGCAAAGACCATGTGCCCAGGTGAGGTGACCACAGAAGTGCCCTGGCATCTGTCTGCTGCTGGAAGCTCAATGTGGAGCTTTATGAATGTAAAAACTAATAGCCAAGAGGCTAAAGGAACCCTGCTTGTCTGTTTCTGACCCTAATCTTAACACATAACGTTAATTTGATTGCAATCTACCCTAACACCTAAAGGGATTTTTTAAAGCCTGCTGTTTCTCTAGGTGACCTTATGCTGATAGTAGTGTTAATAGAGTCTCAAAGGTCTGTAAAAATAGGGTAACTGCTTTTATAGACCCTTGAGACTCTATTAACACTACTATAAACATAAGGTCATCTAGAGAAAGAGCAAGTTTAAAAAAAAGAAATTCCCTTTAGGTGTTAAAACATAACTTATTTGATTTCTTGAACACCTAAAGGAAAACAAATTAAAAACCTGCTGTTTCTCAAGATGACCTTTTGTCGATAGCAGTGGTAATAGAGTCTGAAAGGTCTATAGAAGCAGTTACGCTATTTTTACAGACCTTTGAGGCTCTATTAACACTACTGTCAACATAAGGTCATCTAGAGACACAGCAGGTTTTTTAAATGATTTTTCCTTTAGGTGTTACAGCAATCAAATAAAAGTTATGTTATAACACCTAAAGGAAAAACATAATTAAAAAATGATGCTCTTTCTCTAAATGACCTGATGTTGATAGTAGTGTTAATAGAGTCTCAAAGGTTTGTAAAAATAGTGTACCTGCTTCTATAGACCTTTGAGACTCTATTACCACTACTTTTAGCATAAGATCATCTGGAGAAACATCAGGTTTTTTAAATTATTATTTTTTCTTTAGGTGTTAGAGCAATCAAATGGAGGGGGAGAAATGTGACATGGGTGAGGATGGGGTTACATGATGGGACGGAGACAATGTTTGTAGTCTGTCTGTGCCATGGACGGGGAGAAATATGACATGGAGGGCTGATGGCTGACATGGGGGTCTGATCTGAGGCATTGGGGCTGTGCCTGCGAGCTGAGGTCTAATTAACATTGCGGGTCTGACCTGAGGTGGAATGAAAAATATTGTTTCCTATTATCCTCCTCTAAAACCTAGGTGCGTCTTATGGGCCGGTGCATCTTATAGGGTGAAAAATACGGTACTTGCTTGCTCCTCCTCCCAACCTCCCCTGCCCTTTGTGTACGCCGCGCGCCGTGACGTCACGCGGAGGCATTTGGGTGAGTTCCCACACTTTTTTTTCCCAGGAGTTGACCCCTGCTAAGGGGGATACTGCTTCTGCAGATGCATGATGTCCTTGCAACTGCTAAGGCTACTTTCACATCTGCATTTTTGCTGGATCCGTCATGGATCAGCAAAAACGCTTCTGTCATGATAATACAGCCTTCTGCATCCATTACGAACGGATCCGATTGTATTATCTCTAAAATAGCCATGACGGATCCGTCTCTAAAACCATTGTAAGACGGATCTTTTTTTTTTGTATCAGAGAAAACGAATTTGTCACAATTGTGAGTCATGACGGATCCGTCTTGCTCTGCATCCCAGGACGCACTCAAAAGCTCTGCTTGCAGTGTTTTTGTGTGCGTCATTGGAACACAATGAAACGGAACGGAATGCATTTTGGTGCACTCTGTTCCCTTCAGTTCAGTTTTGTCCCCATTGACAATGAATGGGGACAAAACTGAAGCGTTTTCCCCACTTTTGAGATCCTATGACAGATCTCAATAGTTCAAAGTGAAAGCGCAGATGTGAAAGTATCCTAACTCTGCAAGGACACTCAGAAATGTCCTTTTGGAGTTAAATGCAACACCCCCCCAGATGTATATAAATGGACAGTCAACAACTGGTTAACATTGCCCAGTTTAATGAAGGCATTCTTACGCGATCATCAAGACAATTAACGCGATCATCTAGTTCAAGTAGAATTGCCTCTCCACTCATTTTAACAGTCCCCGCAGGGGATTACAATAAAGTAATATGACAATATATGGTAAGATTACAATATAGTCACATACAGCATGCAAAGAGCATGTAGTATTGAACATGGTAAACAACTAATTAGAATGCGATCAGTCATATTCCAGAGATATGTGTCCTTGTCTTCTGTCTTCTTGGAATGTTGAGGTGTTGATGGTAGGCTCGACGGGTCCTCAAGATATGAGGTCTTCTTGTTAAAAAAGTTTTTATGCGTATATAAGTAGAATTTTCTCAAGCACAACAGAATATATTATTAATATGAATGAAATACGATTACAGGCAGGCAGGGTATCAAAAATAATTTATTTCTTTAACGTTTTTCACCATTTTGATGATTACATTATCACACATATGTATTTCTCATTGATTTATTAGCTAACTATCTAACCTACCTGTCTAGAAAAGGCCCCTTAGACTGCCTGTACTGCATGAAGTATACAGATAAGCTGCATAGATCATGGGATGTTAGACATCCATTCCTGGCCGCCTCATAGTAGCCATTTCATCTGAATATTCACACATCATTATGGACTTGTTGACAACACACACACACACACACATAATTATCTACCTAAAAGGATGACGACAGCCAGCCAGAGGTGCATCCCAACACAAGGACCACCCCGGAGTAATCCCCGGTGAAATCACGCTTTTAGGGCATTGACTCTTCTTGTAGGAGTGGTGCTCAAACTGCTAGGGTGCATCTGTGGGACCCTCTTTCAGAGATGATGTCCTCCAACCAACTCTCAAAAAGCTGAGGGGTCTTCAGGAGAGGTGGGCAGTCGAGCTGGGCTATCAGACGGTCAACTCTGTAGCTGTGATGTCATCCTTCCTACAAAATGGACATGTCCACACCCTTAACTAGAATTATAACATATTAATCTTTTCTAGGTAATCATTGAATGTTATATCAATAAAGATATGCAGGAAAGTGGAAAGAAACCAGACATGAGCCAAAACCCTGATAATGATTGATGCTAGAAATCAGAGTTACTTCTTTCCTTTCACATTTTCTCCTATTTTGATCATTACATTATCACTCATATATGCATTTCTCATTGATTTATTAGCTAACTATCTGTCCTAGCTGTTTAGAAAAGGCCCCTTAAATTGCATGTACTGCATGAAGTATCTAGATAAGCTGTATACATCATGTGTTATTAGATTTCTCTACCTGACCACCTCATAGTTGCCATTTCATCTGAACATTCCCACTTCTTTATGGGGTTATTGAAAGCACTTACTTCATCATCTACCTAAAAGATTGACGACAGCCAGCCAGAGGTGCATCCCAACACAAGGACCACCCCGGAGTAATCCCCGGTGAAATCACGCTTTTAGAGCATTGACTCTTCTTGTAGGAGTGGTGCTCAAACTGCTAGGGTGCATCTGTGGGACCCTCTTTCAGAGATGATGTCCTCCACCCAACTCTCAAAAAGCTGAGGGGTCTTCAGGAGAGGTGGGCAGTCGAGCTGGGCTATCAGACGGTCAACTCTGTAGCTGTGATGTCATCCTTCCTACAAAATGGACATGTCCACACCCTTAACTAGAATTATAACATATTAATCTTTTCCAGGTAATCATTGAATGTTATATCAATAAAGAGAAGCAGGAAAGTGGAAAGAAACCAGACATGAGCCAAAACCCTGATAATGATTGATGCTAGAAATCAGAGTTACTTCTTTCCTTTCACATTTTCTCCTATTTTGATCATTACATTATCACTCATATATGCATTTCTCATTGATTTATTAGCTAACTATCTGTCCTAGCTGTTTAGAAAAGGCCCCTTAAATTGCATGTACTGCATGAAGTATCTAGATAAGCTGTATACATCATGTGATATTAGATATCCCTTCCTGACCACCTCATAGTTGTCATTTCATCTGAACATTTCCACTTCTTTATGGGGTTATTGACAGCACTTACTTCATTATCTACCTAAAAGGATGACGACAGCCAGCCAGAGGTGCATCCCAACACAAGGACCACCCCGGAGTAATCCCCGGTGAAATCACGCTTTTAGGGCATTGACTCTTCTTGTAGGAGTGGTGCTCAAACTGCTAGGGTGCATCTGTGGGACCCTCTTTCAGAGATGATGTCCTCCACCCAACTCTCAAAAAGCTGAGGGGTCTTCAGGAGAGGTGGGCAGTCGAGCTGGGCTATCAGACGGTCAACTCTGTAGCTGTGATGTCATCCTTCCTACAAAATGGACATGTCCACACCCTTAACTAGAATTATAACATATTAATCTTTTCCAGGTAATTATTGAATGTTATATCAATAAAGATATGCAGGAAAGTGGAAAGAAACCAGACATGAGCCAAAACCCTGATAATGATTGATGCTCGAAATCAGAGTTACTTCTTTCCTTTCACATTTTCTCCTATTTTGATCATTACATTATCACTCATATATGCATTTCTCATTGATTTATTAGCTAACTATCTGTCCTAGCTGTTTAGAAAAGGCCCCTTAAATTGTATGTACTGCATGAAGTATCTAGATAAGCTATATACATCATGTGATATTAGATATCCCTTCCTGACCACCTCATAGTTGTCATTTCATCTGAACATTTCCACTTCTTTATGGGGTTATTGACAGCACTTACTTCATTATCTACCTAAAAGGATGACGACAGCCAGCCAGAGGTGCATCCCAACACAAGGACCACCCCGGAGTAATCCCCGGTGAAATCACGCTTTTAGGGCATTGACTCTTCTTGTAGGAGTGGTGCTCAAACTGCTAGGGTGCATCTGTGGGACCCTCTTTCAGAGATGATGTCCTCCACCCAACTCTCAAAAAGCTGAGGGGTCTTCAGGAGAGGTGGGCAGTCGAGCTGGGCTATCAGACGGTCAACTCTGTAGCTGTGATGTCATCCTTCCTACAAAATGGACATATCCACGCCCTCAACTAGGAATATAACATATTAATCATTTATAGGCAATAATTGAATGTTATATCAATAGAGGAGAAGCAGGAAAGTGGAAAGAAACCAGACATGAACCAAAACCCTGATAATGATTGATACAAGAAATCAGAGTTAATTCTTTCCTGCCACATTTTCTCCTCTTTTGATCATTACATTATCACTCATATATGCATTTCTCATTTATTTATTAGCTAACTATCTGTCCTAGCTGTCTAGAAAAGGCCTCTTAAATTGAATGTACTGCATAAAGTATCTAGATAAGCTGTATACATTGGGGAATGTTAGATATCCCCTTCCTGACCACCTCATAGTTGCTATTTCATCTGAACATTCCCGCTTCTTTATGGGGTTATTGACAGCACTCACTTCATTTTCTACCTAAAAGGATGACGACAGCCAGCCAGAGGTACATCCCAACACAAGGACCACCCTGGAGTAATCCCCGGTGAAATCACGCTTTTAGGGCATTGACTCTTCTTGTAGGAGTGGTGCTCAAACTGCTAGGGTGCATCTGTGGGACCCTCTTTCAGAGATGATGTCCTCCACCCAACTCTCAAAAAGCTGAGGGGTCTTCAGGAGAGGTGGGCAGTCGAGCTGGGCTATCAGACGGTCAACTCTGTAGCTGTGATGTCATCCTTCCTACAAAATGGACATGTCCACACCCTTAACTAGAATTATAACATATGAATCTTTTCCAGGTAATCATTGAATGTTATATCAATAAAGAGAAGCAGGAAAGTGGAAAGAAACCAGACATGAGCCAAAACCCTGATAATGATTGATGCTAGAAATCAGAGTTACTTCTTTCCTTTCACATTTTCTCCTATTTTGATCATTACATTATCACTCATATATGCATTTCTCATTGATTTATTAGCTAACTATCTGTCCTAGCTGTTTAGAAAAGGCCCCTTAAATTGCATGTACTGAATGAAGTATCTAGATAAGCTGTATACATCATGTGATATTAGATATCCCTTCCTGACCACCTCATAGTTGTCATTTCATCTGAACATTCCCACTTCTTTATGGGGTTATTGACAGCACTTACTTCATTATCTACCTAAAAGGATGACGACAGCCAGCCAGAGGTGCATCCCAACACAAGGACCACCCCGGAGTAATCCCCGGTGAAATCACGCTTTTAGGGCATTGACTCTTCTTGTAGGAGTGGTGCTCAAACTGCTAGGGTGCATCTGTGGGACCCTCTTTCAGAGATGATGTCCTCCACCCAACTCTCAAAAAGCTGAGGGGTCTTCAGGAGAGGTGGGCAGTCGAGCTGGGCTATCAGACGGTCAACTCTGTAGCTGTGATGTCATCCTTCCTACAAAATGGACATGTCCACACCCTTAACTAGAATTATAACATATTAATCTTTTCCAGGTAATTATTGAATGTTATATCAATAAAGATATGCAGGAAAGTGGAAAGAAACCAGACATGAGCCAAAACCCTGATAATGATTGATGCTCGAAATCAGAGTTACTTCTTTCCTTTCACATTTTCTCCTATTTTGATCATTACATTATCACTCATATATGCATTTCTCATTGATTTATTAGCTAACTATCTGTCCTAGCTGTTTAGAAAAGGCCCCTTAAATTGTATGTACTGCATGAAGTATCTAGATAAGCTATATACATCATGTAATATTAGATATCCCTTCCTGACCACCTCATAGTTGTCATTTCATCTGAACATTCCCACTTCTTTATGGGGTTATTGACAGCACTTACTTCATTATCTACCTAAAAGGATGACGACAGCCAGCCAGAGGTGCATCCCAACACAAGGACCACCCCGGAGTAATCCCCGGTGAAATCACGCTTTTAGGGCATTGACTCTTCTTGTAGGAGTGGTGCTCAAACTGCTAGGGTGCATCTGTGGGACCCTCTTTCAGAGATGATGTCCTCCACCCAATTCTCAAAAAGCTGAGGGGTCTTCAGGAGAGGTGGGCAGTCGAGCTGGGCTATCAGACGGTCAACTCTGTAGCTGTGATGTCATCCTTCCTACAAAATGGACATATCCACGCCCTCAACTAGGAATATAACATATTAATCATTTATAGGCAATAATTGAATGTTATATCAATAGAGGAGAAGCAGGAAAGTGGAAAGAAACCAGACATGAACCAAAACCCTGATAATGATTGATACAAGAAATCACAGTTAATTCTTTCCTGCCACATTTTCTCCTCTTTTGATCATTACATTATCACTCATATATGCATTTCTCATTTATTTATTAGCTAACTATCTGTCCTAGCTGTCTAGAAAAGGCCTCTTAAATTGAATGTACTGCATAAAGTATCTAGATAAGCTGTATACATTGGGGAATGTTAGATATCCCCTTCCTGACCACCTCATAGTTGCTATTTCATCTGAACATTCCCGCTTCTTTATGGGGTTATTGACAGCACTCACTTCATTTTCTACCTAAAAGGATGACGACAGCCAGCCAGAGGTACATCCCAACACAAGGACCACCCTGGAGTAATCCCCGGTGAAATCACGCTTTTAGGGCATTGACTCTTCTTGTAAGAGTGGTGCTCAAACTGCTAGGGTGCATCTGTGGGACCCTCTTTCAGAGATGATGTCCTCCACCCAACTCTCAAAAAGCTGAGGGGTCTTCAGGAGAGGTGGGCAGTCGAGCTGGGCTATCAGACGGTCAACTCTGTAGCTGTGATGTCATCCTTCCTACAAAATGGACATGTCCACACCCTTAACTAGAATTATAACATATTAATCTTTTCCAGGTAATCATTGAATGTTATATCAATAAAGATATGCAGGAAAGTGGAAAGAAACCAGACATGAGCCAAAACCCTGATAATGATTGATGCTAGAAATCAGAGTTACTTCTTTCCTTTCACATTTTCTCCTATTTTGATCATTACATTATCACTCATATATGCATTTCTCATTGATTTATTAGCTAACTATCTGTCCTAGCTGTTTAGAAAAGGCCCCTTAAATTGCATGTACTGCATGAAGTATCTAGATAAGCTGTATACATCATGTGATATTAGATATCCCTTCCTGACCACCTCATAGTTGTCATTTCATCTGAACATTTCCACTTCTTTATGGGGTTATTGACAGCACTTACTTCATTATCTACCTAAAAGGATGACGACAGCCAGCCAGAGGTGCATCCCAACACAAGGACCACCCCGGAGTAATCCCCGGTGAAATCACGCTTTTAGGGCATTGACTCTTCTTGTAGGAGTGGTGCTCAAACTGCTAGGGTGCATCTGTGGGACCCTCTTTCAGAGATGATGTTCTCCACCCAACTCTCAAAAAGCTGAGGGGTCTTCAGGAGAGGTGGGCAGTCGAGCTGGGCTATCAGACGGTCAACTCTGTAGCTGTGATGTCATCCTTCCTACAAAATGGACATATCCACACCCTCAACTAGGAATATAACATATTAATCATTTACAGGCAATAATTGAATGTTATATCAATAGAGGAGAAGCAGGAAAGTGGAAAGAAACCAGACATGAACCAAAACCCTGATAATGATTGATACAAGAAATCAGAGTTAATTCTTTCCTGCCACATTTTCTCCTCTTTTGATCATTACATTATCACTCATATATGCATTTCTCATTGATTTATTAGCTAACTATCTGTCCTAGCTGTCTAGAAAAGGCCTCTTAAATTGAATGTACTGCATAAAGTATCTAGATAAGCTGTATACATTGGGGAATGTTAGATATCCCCTTCCTGACCACCTCATAGTTGCTATTTCATCTGAACATTCCCGCTTCCTTATGGGGTTATTGACAGCACTCACTTCATTATCTACCTAAAAGGATGACGACAGCCAGCCAGAGGTACATCCCAACACAAGGACCACCCTGGAGTAATCCCCGGTGAAATCACGCTTTTAGGGCATTGACTCTTCTTGTAAGAGTGGTGCTCAAACTGCTAGGGTGCATCTGTGGGACCCTCTTTCAGAGATGATGTCCTCCACCCAACTCTCAAAAAGCTGAGGGGTCTTCAGGAGAGGTGGGCAGTCGAGCTGGGCTATCAGACGGTCAACTCTGTAGCTGTGATGTCATCCTTCCTACAAAATGGACATATCCACGCCCTCAACTAGGAATATAACATATTAATCATTTACAGGCAATAATTGAATGTTATATCAATAGAGGAGAAGCAGGAAAGTGGAAAGAAACCAGACATGAACCAAAACTCTGATAATGATTGATACAAGAAATCAGAGTTAATTCTTTCCTGCCACATTTTTTCCTCTTTTGATTATTACATTATCACTCATATATGCATTTCTCATTTGTTAGCTAACTATCTTTCCTACCTGTCCATAAATGGCCACTTAGACTTCCCGTACTGCATGAAGTATCCAGATAAGCTGCATAGATCATGGGATGTTAGACATCCATTCCTGGTTGTCTGATAGTAGCCATTTAATCTAAACATTCACACATCTTTATGGGGTTATTGACAGCACACACCTACATCATTATCTTATAGAATGATGATAGTCAGCCAGAGGTGTATCCCAACACAAGTACCATCCTGGAGTAATTCCCTAGTGAAATCACTCAGGGCATTGACTCTTGTAGGAGTGGTGCTCAAACTGCTAGGATGCATCTGTGGGACCCTCTTTCAGAGATGATGTCCTCCACTCGACTGAGGGGGTCTTCAGGAGAGGTTGGCAGTCGAGCTAGGCTATCAGATGGTCAACTCTGTAGCTGTGATGTCATCCTTCCTACAAAATGGACATGTGCACACCTGCAAGGAAGAATACAAGATATAAATCATTTCCAGGCAATTTTGGAGGCAATAGAGGAGAAATATAAAATTTGATGTAAACTAGAAATAAACAAAAACCCTGATAACGATTGATGCAAGAAATTATTTCAACTTCTAGAACAATGGTCTACCACCTCTGGCTCAGCAAGTGCTGCTGTAGAAATACAACTCCCATCATCCCATAATAGCCAGCAACTGTCAGAACATGTTTGGAGTTGTTTTCCACTCACCAAACATCTCAGGGGAAATTTATCAAGAGCAGGGGGGATGCATTTAATTTATCATGAAGTTCATACCTGGTTACAAATTAAGTGCATCCTCTGACAGTCTATGCGCCCTGAATGAATTCTTGACCAGCTTACAGCTGCCATAGATTTCGGTCATCATGTACAGCAGAAAACTGGCATACATCAAGTAAATCTTCTGGGGCTGATGTCTAAGCGCACCCCTTTCAAAAAATGGAAAGGCTGGCAGTAAAACGCCATTTACAAACATTTTAAACAGAATTTGCAACTTTTGTTTATCAGTTTTCTGGTGTACAGGAATGATACATCTCTCCTTGTGCTATGAACTACCAAAAGCAGTGGACTTAATAATTAGGCTACTTTCACACTCGCGTTTGGTGCGGACCCGTCATGGATCTGCACAGATGGATCCGTTCCGATAATCCAACCGTCTGCATCCGTTCTGAATGGATCTGTTTGTATTATCTTTAACATAGCCAAGACGGATCCGTCTTGAACACCATTGAAATTCAATGGAGGACGGATCAGTTTTCTATTGTGCCAGATTGTGTCATAAAAAACGGATCCGTCCCCATTGACTTACATTGTGGCTCAGTCTCGTCAGACGGACACCAAAGCGGAATGGAGATGGAATGAAGGCAAACTGAGGCATACTGATGAATTCTGATCTGATCCTTTTCCATTCAGAATGCATTAGTGCAAAACTGATCAGTTTTGGACCGCTTGTGAGAGCCCTGAACGGATCTCACAAACGGAAAGCCAAAACGCCAGTTTCAAAGTAGCCTTAATCATCGCCTCTCCTTACCTTGGTGTTATCATGGTTGCTGTTGTTTGTGTGACCAGGGACAGTGACCAGTGAAATAGGGGGAACATTGACCAGTAAGATAGAGCAGCATCCAGGAAGATAGGGCAGATAGTAAGCAGTAAGATAGGACAGAGACCAGTAAGATAGGATGAATAATAACCAGTAAGATAGGGTAATGACCAGTAAGACAGGACAGTGGAAATGTCAGACTATTAAGATCACGGATACATACGATAATGGGCGATACAGTAATTAATAATGGGTAAATTGGGAGAGTCACTGTAAAGGGGGATTATTAATCACAAATATTTATGCAAATATTGATAATTAATATTCATAAATGGGAGGAGCCATCTAGTGATAACTCCGCCCATTTATGCCTTTATATAATAACAATACCTTCGCTATGCTCCACACTGATCGCTATGCTAGCTGCATGCGCCTTACTAACTTGCTTCCGCTAACAAGTACACGCTACACAAAAGGGTACAAATATAACAATATTTATTACACCACGCAATACACTAACAATACACTACGCACGCAATACTAACAATACACTATGCACGCAGTACACTACAATACAGCACTAAATATACAATCCTAAACTACACTACACGTTCCCAATTCCACCCAGGAACTAACTACACAGTTCACACATACAAGTATATTAACAATCCACCCCACCTGACTATTCACTGTCCCTACGGGGTATTACGAAGGGTTAAAAGGATTGTTTGCAGAGCAGAAGCATGCTCTACAGGACCAGGGTAACCACCAGGGGTTAATCAGGGCCACCAGGGTAAAGGGGTTAATGCAGGCCGGACAGGGGAACAGGGCACGGACATCAGGGGTACAAAGTGTCCGGGGGGGGACCAGGGGCATGCCTGGCAGGGAAAGGGTTAATCAGGGGAGAGCAGGCACACAGGGAACCAGGGGATGAGCAGGATAACCAGGGGTAAGGGTACCAGGGGTTATGGGGAGGAGTGGGGGTTCGTTGGTGGGATAATGGCGTGGGGGTACGTTGGTGGGATAGTGGGGGGGTTATAAGGGGGTGATACTTAAGGTTTTGTTGGTCTGCTCGTTCGTCCAGGGGGGGGGGTCCGGTCGGGCGCTCTGCTCTGAGCGCAGGATGAAAGGCTGCAGGGTTCGGGTCCAGTGGAGCGCAGGATGCGCTGCCCTTTCAGGTGGTGGGGGGGGGTCCCGATCCTGAGCGCCGATGCACTCTCCAGGTGGGGGCCCCGATCCTAACTTCCTTGGGCCGGAGGGGGGGGGAAAGGCACGTTGTCCTGAGCGCCGATGCGCTCTCCAGCTGGGGGGCCCCGATCCTAACTTCCTTGGGCCGGAGGAAGGGGGACCGCTTTGTCCTAAGCGCCGATGCGCTTCTCAAGGTGGGGGCCCTCTCCTCTCCTAATTTCCAGAGTGCCGGGGCCGCCGGATATTTATCCCCCCGGCGGCCTGCACTCCCGCGCCACCAGGGGGCGTGCGCGCACTACAGTGCAGGACACGTGGGCCGGCGCGGTGAGATGACGTCACCGCGCCTGCCCGCGCGCCGCAGGGCCGCGTGCACTTGCTGACAGGCGGGAGATCCTTTGATCTCCCGCCTGTAGCTCCCAGCATTCTGGACATCGCAAGGGTAATTGCGATGCCAGAATGCACATAATAGAGTGAGCGGAGGTATCTCCTCTCTCTCTATTATGCTTAATTATCTCCAGCAGGACTGCAGATAATTAGAACAAAAGGATTCAAATTCTATTGAATTTGAATCCTTTTGAGTTCACCAGAATGACCGGACCTTGTCCAGTCATCCTGGCGCCTTCACCCAGATTACATCAATGTAAATGCTTGGGGCACATTTACATTGATGCATCTGTGTCCATGTAAGGGGGGGGGGGGATTTATATGATATGGGGATATGACAAGGGGGCATAATATGAATATACATGTGTATTGATGCTTGGGGCACATCCATACACATGTATACATTAATCATACATTCTAAGGGGGATTATATAAGGGGCCACATTCATATATATATAAGGGGGCACAGATAATCAGGGGCACATCACAAGCCCCTACATTATCAGGGGGCACAAGCCCCTACATTATCAGGGGGCACAAGCCCCTACATTATCAGGGGGCACAAGCCCCTACATTATCAGTGGGACGGCTCCCAGGGGACACATATTTCCCACAGGGGCCAACATGAGCCCCTGGGGATCACCATGGGCAGACGTGCGCAGATGCTGGGCACATCTGCGCACATCGTCCCATGATGCTATGTCTAATGTATGCACATATATACCATACATGCCCGCACGTGTTTGCAGGCATGCATGGATATATATGCATACGTCTCAACCGTTCCTCAACAATCCCCCTGTTGTCGGAATATAATACGACAATATAATGGGGGAACGGGTTGAGATATATTTGCCCCCCTTCAACCCCATCTTTGGTGGAATTTCAGGAAGAACTGTAGTGCACACTGATCTTTAGGTACTTAGACATCCCCAATCCAGCTTCCTCCGACCTGCCCTTCACCGTAACCTACTCCTCCGTCCACAGGATACACCGTCTTCTTCTTTAGGATACCACACACCCACAGTCTCTCGGTTATTCTGCCGATCTTCAGGTATCTTTGCCCCCCCCCCCCCCAATTCTGGAGTGGGTTCACCCTTACAGTCTTTAACTGGCCTTTCTATAACAGTCTCTTGGTGTCGGCCACCCCCACTTTGGAGTGGCCACACCCCCACAGTCTCTCGGTAATTCTGCCGATCTTCAGGTATCTTCGTCCCCCCCAATTCTGGAGCGGGTTCACCCTTACAGTCTTTAACTGGCCTTTCTATAACAGTCTCTTGGTGTCGGCCACCCCCACTTTGGAGTGGCCACACCCCCACAGTCTCTCGGTAGTTCTGCCGATCTTCAGGTATGGCCCGCCTCCAAGGCATCTGGAGCGGGTTCACCCTCACAACCTCAGTCCCAACTTTCTTCTATCCAATGTCTGTTTGCATCTTGATGGGTGCGGTTCTCCCGTGGACAGATTAATAGGTCTTTACAAGGCAGGTCAAACTCTTAAGCGGTGATGTCATAGTACCTAAATTCTACTGCGGAGAACACCTCCGCCACACTACACCTCCAGCCCTTCCCTTAAGAACCTCACCGTTCCAGGGTTCAAGGTGGCAAATGAATGATGCCTGTCCCTATCGTGACCTAACCTTATCCCCATTCACACAAAATACATGTCACATCCCTCCCAACACCACCAAATTCCATTAAATGTGTGTACCCATAGAGACTCATGCAACCTGGCATATCTCTACACCTCCAAAGACACAGGTAGGTCGCAGACCCCTGTGTCAATGGGAAACGACTATAGGATGCAAATGTGTACAGCCGAATATAGGCTGTCACACATTTGTACCTAGAGTGTCTATGGGTACACCATCGAACAACAAACACAATCAATCAATAAATGTACAATACAATGTGCTATGGGGTTTCAGGGTAGTACAAGTTATACGTCCCGAACCCTCATAGGAAACAAAGTGTGTCCATACGATATTTGGCTACAGGAACAATGTTTGAGTTATGTCCTGAGCCTCCTCCTCCGGATAGTTCTGTAAAGTTCTGTCTGGTTCTGGTGTATTTGGTCAATAAGTCCCTTGACCCTCCGATTACGATGACCAGAACCAGAAGAAGTTTCACTGGGTGAAACACGTGATGATAAGTTCTTCCACCCGAACGTCTCCCAAGTCTTCCTCCAGAGCCTTAAATAATGTTCCCGCTGGATTGTGGCACAGTCTTATCTAGAACACCTCTAGGCAGAGGTCGCTTAGTTGCCAAAATCCAGTGGGATCCTCTGGAGCTTCACAACAGTGTCAGGGGGAATAGCTGGCCTCTTCTGTGGCATCTCCTAGGTTTTTTCTTCCGCTCCATATAAAAATCACACCTATGGCAGAAGAAAACACCAGGTGCTCCCAGGGGAATTTCTCCCCTAACAGTGCAATTAAATGTGAAAATTCCCAGCACCAATACCTTTGACCCATGGGTAGAGAAAGGGATTGGGCTGCCCTTTATCTCACAGGACCCCTCGTTATCCCAACACTGGTGTCTGAACACCCTACCTTCAGAGGAGCGTGTCCTCTGTTGCACATCCCTCTGCACCAACAGATAAGGATGGCCACCCTACTAGGTTAGGATAACTGGAGTTCTGTGGACAAAGCACCATCTTGTTATTGATGGCACCACATCCCTGTCCACTCGTGTGCACCCAGGCTGATTTCCCCCTGTGATCCTGCCTTGTGGAGGCCCGCAGAACCAATGGCATAGTCATGCCCTGGCTTCCCAGGACCCCACAACACAAGAACACAGTCCACACTCTGCTGCCAAACACTCTGCGTCCAATCCCTATCAGAGCTGTGCTGCCTGCTCGGACTAGAATCAAGTGCGCAGCACAACATTACACCAATGTTGTCTGTTCGCCCCAGTCCCCAGCGCAACACAGCCCTTACCGAAAACCTTGAGCAAAACAGTGCCATCCGTATCGATCTGAGACCCTGGTTGCCCAGAATAATATCACATCATCCTTTGTGTGCTGCATGGAGAAGGTCCTTATGCCTTCTCCCGACCAGCAGGATTTCCCATGTGATATTATCTGCTCGCGAACCAATACGTTCTCGATCCACAGTATAACACTGTTCCACTCCAAGGGGACACAGAATGAAACAAAGACAGCAGACGGGACTTACAACACTACATAAATTAGCATGGTAGAACACATCCGTAGACAAGGACTACCACCATCAACATCAAGAAAAACTTACAAACAGATAACAAAAACACACAACATGGACATACACAGGGAACACACGGTGTAACAAATAGTACAGGGGTGTCAAATGTTGCCTAGCCTAGCTTGGCCACTCTGACCCCTCAGCAGCTGGTTATGCTGCCGAGAGGTAAACCCTTTATGGCCAAGCTGACTAGACCCCACTGCACAATTTGTTACCTGGCTGATACTGTTGGACACATTGCAATTACTTGCACAAGGGCAATTCCTTGCAATGTGTCCTTTGTTCCCACACCTGAAACACGTGACTTGGTTTCCTGTCCTGTGTGTTTTGCAGTGTCTCGCTATGTGACCTAGGCCACCACATGCAAAACATCTGATGTTTGCTCTGCATGGCCCAGGTCCATCTACACTGCAGCCGTGCTCCCTTCTCCTGAATTGTACCATCCTCAGGGACGCACTCTTCACAGTTCTTTTTCCCAAAGTCAGGGAAAAATCTCTGTTAGTCTGGACCGGCTTGACCTGATGATCAGACCGGTCACAGACTACTCTCCCCCCCTTGTGGCCCTGCACAGGGCAACGTTTTGGGAGATTCCGACCCTGGCTTTACGGAAAAAGAAAGGGCCGGCACCAACTTGGTGATCACCTGTTGCATGCCAGACATTAGCTGGGACCTTACAGCAACCTCAGCCTTCAATTTGGCTACCGTCACGTCAGTAGAGGCAGTCCGCTCCTTGAAGGCCTTGACCTCAGTATAAGACTGAGTCAACTTAGCCTCAATTTCCTCCTTCTGCCTCTGCAGCTCTACTAACTGTGACTCTATCCTAGCCACCTGCTCATCTCGGTCAACAGTAGACTGCACATTCTCTGCCAGCTGTGCCCGCAATGCCGAAACCTGGTCAGAATTATTGGCACAGCACTGGCAGTGAATGGCCGGAGGAATTGTCTCCGTTGACTGAGACACCAGCGCAACTTCCTTTGGCTTACAGATGCTAGCCTCAAACGTATGAACGAGTTTGGCTAGCATCCGAAGCCGTTTGGTGGCCTTGTTCAACACCGTCCGTTTGTTAACACAAAGCTTGTCATAACTACAAGCCTGTGCTAACAAATCGGACCACAGCATTTCTGCTGACTTGTATGTAGTGGGGAGGATGGGGTTAAATGTGCTGTGTCTGCTCAAGTGTTGCAGTGTGGGGAAGTCAATACTCACCGTTTGATGAGAGTCCATTTTCTCCTTGGGGCCGTACCTCGCAGCTGCTTGGAAGAAGTCAATTTTCCCGGATCGCCTCTTCCCGACCAGCCTGACTTGTATGCCGCTCCCACGAAGATGGATCTCCTTCAGTGACGTGTCTTCTCCCTTGCAATCACTTGAGCGATGCAGTGACATTTTTCTGTGCCTCCATCTTCTTGTTGGTGCTGTACTTTTCCGTCCCTTGCAGCTGCTTGAAAGAAGTCCTTTTCTTCCGGATAGCTTCTTCCCGACCAGCTGGACTTCTATGTACCGCCAACGAAGATGGATCTCTTTCCGTGCCTTCTTCTCTTACCCCAGCGACGGTGACCGTGTAAAGCAAATACAAAAATATTAATAACAGAACAATTATAGATTCTCTGCTAAAGATTTTGATCTGCGCCCGGTGTTGTGAGGAAGAGTCGCGCTACCTGTCCGAATTATCAGGTCCTAGACGCTCAGACCACTGACCGCGTCTCTCTTGCCTGATAATTGACAGTGTAACGGACCTCTAGCCTCAAAACCAAACACAGATTTCAAAATCTAAGCAGTGGGCCTGGCTCGCCAATGTAAAGGGGGAATATTAATCACCAATATTTATGCAAATATCGATAATTAATATTCATAAATGGGAGGAGCCATCTAGTGATAACTCCGCCCATTTATGCCTTTATATAATAACAATACCTTCGCTATGCTCCACACTGATCGCTATGCTAGCTGCATGCGCCTTACTAACTTGCTACCGCTAACAAGTACACGCTACACAAAAGGGTACAAATATAACGGTATTTATTACACCACGCAATACACTAACAATACACTACGCATGCAATACTAACAATACACTACGCACGCAGTACACTACAATACAGCACTAAATATACAATCCTAAACTACACTACACGTTCCCAATTCCACCCAGGAACTAACTACACAGTTCACACATACAAGTATATTAACAATCCACCCCACCTGACTATTCACTGTCCCTACGGGGTATGACTAAGGGTTAAAAGGATTGTTTGCAGAGCAGAAGCATGCTCTACAGGACCAGGGTAACCACCAGGGGTTAATCAGGGCCACCAGGGTAAAGGGGTTAATGCAGGCCGGACAGGGGAACAGGGCACAGACATCAGGGGTACAAAGTGTCCGGGGGGGGACAAGGGGCATGCCTGGCAGGGAAAGGGTTAATCAGGGGAGAGCAGACACACAGGGAACCAGGGGATGAGCAGGATAACCAGGGGTGAGGGTACCAGGGGTTATGGGGAGGAGTGGGGGTTCGTTGGTGGGATAATGGCGTGGGGGTACGTTGGTGGGATAGTGGGGGGGTTATAATGGGGTGATACTTAAGGTTTTGTTGGTCTGCTCGTTCGTCCAGGGGGGGTGTCTGGTCGGGCGCTCTGCTCTGAGCGCAGGATGAAAGGCTGCAGGGGTCGGGTCCGGTGGAGCGCAGGATGCGCTGCCCTTTCAGGTGGTGGGGGGGGGTCCCGATCCTGAGCGCTGATGCACTCTCCAGGTGGGGGCCCCGATCCTAACTTCCTTGGGCCGGAGGGGGGGGGGGAAGGGCGCTCTATTTAAACATGAAATGTTCTTTGTATGAGGATAAGTCTGAGGAAGGTGCGGCAGCACCGAAACGCACGCGTCACTTATTGCCTGTACATGTGACTGAATAAATACAAAGAAAGAATTATCAACAGCGAGTGCCGGTCTTTTTCATTGATTCTACATTGGGACGCCATCCCATAGACTCGTGCACCGTGACCATATACAGCAGTGCCGACCTGTGATTATTATATTGTCCTGAGCGCCGATGCGCTCTCCAGCTGGGGGGCCCCGATCCTAACTTCCTTGGGCCGGAGGAAGGGGGACCGCTTTGTCCTAAGCGCCGATGCGCTTCTCAAGGTGGGGGCCCTCTCCTCTGCTAATTTACAGAGTGCCGGGGCCGCCGGATATTTATCCCCCCGGCGCCCGCACTCCCGCGCCACCAGGGGGCGCGCGCGCGCACTACAGTGCAGGATACGTGGGCCGGCGCGGTGAGATGACGTCACCGCGCCTGCCCGCGCGCCACAGGGCCGCGTGCACTTGCTGACAGGCGGGAGATCCTTTGATCGCCCGCCGGTAGCTCCCAGCATTCTGGACATCGCAAGGGTAATTGCGATGCTAGAATGCACATAATAGAGTGAGTGGAGGTATCTCCTCTCTCTCTATTATGCTTAATTATCTCCAGCAGGACTGCAGATAATTAGAACAAAAGGATTCAAATTCTATTTGTCCGGTCATCCTGGCGCCTTCACCCAGATTACATCAATGTAAATGCTTGGGGCACATTTACATTGATGCATCTGTGTCCATGTAAGGGGGGGGGGTGGATTTATATGGTATGGGGATATGACAAGGGGGCATAATATGAATATACATGTGTATTAATGCTTGGGGCACATCCATACACATGTATACATTAATCATACATTCTAAGGGGGATTATATAAGGGGCCACATTCATATATATATAAAGGGGCACAGATAATCAGGGGCAAGCCCCTACATTATCAGGGGGCACAAGCCCCTACATTATCAGGGGGCACAAGCCCCTACATTATCAGTGGGACGGCTCCCAGGGGACACATATTTCCCACAGGGGCCAACATGAGCCCCTGGGGATCACCATGGGCAGACGTGCGCAGATGCTGGGCACATCTGCGCACATCGTCCCATGATGCTATGTCTAATGTATGCACATATATACCATACATGCCCGCACGTGTTTGCAGGCATGCATAAATATATATGCATACGTCTCAACCGTTCCTCAACAGTCACCTACAATAAATATCATCCATAACCCCAATTGTAGTATCAAAAAAATTATTTTACTAATTCATGACCATACCCAAAAACAGGACATTGAGATAACCCATAATTCCCAACATATCTTCTTTGGTGTTCTATATCATTAATTAATTGAAGATAGGACAGTTAGCAGTAAAATAGGGCGGATAGAGACCAGTAAGGTAGGGTAATAACCAGTAAGTTAGGACAGTGACCAGTGATATATGGAAGTGAATTGTAAGATAAGGCAGTGATCTATAAATTAGGGTGGGAAGTGACCAGTACGATAAAGGGGGCAGTGAATAGATGAACCAAAGGCACTTTCCAAATGGTCTGAAAGCTGGAACCTTATTGGCTGCTATGAACAAGCTCCGCTCGTCTTATGCAGTGCTTTAGATGAACCTCTTCATACACATAAATCATCCCATACAGTTCCCTGGTACAGTAATGATCCCCCTCCTGCAATGTCAGAACTTACTATGATCTAAAGAGGGGTCGCAGACTTCACTACAGACACACGGATGCTTCTCTCTTGCAGACAGAGGGGGATGTGATGCAGCAGAGCTGGGAGAGATCTTCCTCCTCCTGCAGCCGGTAACCAGGAATGACAGTTGGTAACAGCAATTATCATTCATGTCTCTGAGGGGAAGTGCTGATTGGTTGATCAGATTCTAATCCACCAATCAGCAGCTCTCTGTTCTCTACAGCCTGGGACTGGAGGAGCACACAACAGCCCGAGCCCTGAGTGCAGCACAACTGATGTGTGCGACTGTGAGTGGAGCAATTATTACCCCCATAGCAAAGTGTTGGTAGGGTTGATGCAAATTAAATTTCCCATTAGTGTCCATACTTTTGCTCTTTTTCCCCTGAAATACTTAAACTTTTTTGTTTATAGCAGGGTACATATGGTTAAAGGAATTATTTTTTATTTATTTCACTATGCAGTAAATAAGCATTATTATTAATCCCACTAGATGGATTTCATCCGTTCCTGTTATTTTTCACCTTCCTGACAGAGCCTAGTTTTAAAAATCAGTAACTTTGGGATGCTTTAATTATCCAAGCCATTAAGAGACTCTTTTTCTAAATTTTCTAAATTTTTATTTCTCTGCTTTTGTATTTAACTTTTTTTTGCGATATGTTTAATTTAATTCTGTATTTGAGATAAAAAGCAAAAAGAAAAGAAAAAAGAAGAATATCCAGGAGGCTCCTGACAAATGGAGAGATCTATTGCATGAGTTGGCAAATCTCCTGGGCATCACGGAAGACTTCTGGCACTTCCCGTACTACAGTCCTCCATGAACCTGTGTGTGGGATCAGATGCAGCTCTGGCACCCAAATGTACACCGAGGGGGCAGTGCCATGTCATGAAAAGGATGTGTGGCCTATTAGAATTGGGCATGGTCTGCAGAAAGGGGCAGTGCATTGTGCCTGTGTATACTATGAAGGGGACATGGCAGACTCCAAGAAATCAAGCACTGAAGGCCTCACCTAAGGAAAAGAAATCAGAATTAAAGTTGCAATGAAAACTTGCTCTGCTATATGGCTGCCCAACTGCGGTGCACAGTACATTACACACCGATCAGCCATAACATTGTAACCACATATCGTAGGTGAACTGAATAACATTATATTGTGTCAATATCAATTGTGGATTATACATATAAGGTGACAAGTGAACATTCAGTTCCTGAAGTTGATGTACTGGAAGCAGGAAAAAGCAGTCAGCGCACACTGTGCATTACAGCTTGCTGTATATGTAATTGAGACCCCAGACCTGACCTCTGAATTAATTCAGACCCAAACCAAGCCAAAAAATGTATTCTAACCTCTGACCAGAACCCTAAATTATTTCAGACCTCGTAGCAAACCCCTAAGTTAAAGGAGCTGTCATTCCTTCACTCCTTGTACACTGAAAATGTGGCCGCTGGAGTCATCAGCTGATGTTCTCTCAACATCTCCAGAAAGCAGCTGATTTTGCTGGGGGAAGCCTCGACCATCCACATCCAGCCAGGTATTTCATTTCGGATGAATGGCTGTCCCTGTAATAGAAGGGTGACCTAAGTCTGACTGAGTCAGGGATGCTCATACAAAGCAGCTCTCAGTTTTAGCTCTTAGAGGGGAGTCCCAAGCCCAGTGGCGTAGCTATAGGGGTCGCAGCGGTCGCAATTGCGACCAGGCCCCTTGTGCGCTGCAGGCGGCGCCGGCCCTAACCCCCAGGCGTTCCCATGGTGACAGGGACGCTTGCCTGGGGGTTAGAATATACAATCGGATCTGAGTTTTACGAGCTCAGTGAGATCGTAAAAACTCAAATCCGATGGTATATTCTAACCCACAGGCGTTCCCATGGTGACAGGGACACTTGCCTGGGGGTTAGAATATACAGGGCCACGCCGCTCACAGCAGTATAATTATAAACTAATCAGTAACTACTTTAACTTTAATCATTGCTCATTGCTGAGCTCTTTACTTGGATTATTTGGATATCTTACTTTGTCTTAGCTCCGGTAATAGCAGGCAGTGCGGGGGGCGGCGCTCACTCACTGATGTCACGCGCCTGCGCCGCCTAGTGGGAGGAGCAGGCGCGTGACGTCAGTGAGTGAGCGCCGCCCCCCGCACTGCCTGCTATTACCGGAGCTAAGACAAAGTAAGATATCCAAATCAGCAATGAGCAATGATTAAAGTTAAAGTAGTTACTGATTAGTTTATAAATATACTGCTGTGAGCGTCGGGGAGGGGGATCTGTGGATGGCACTGTAGAGGGATCTGTGGATGGCACTGCCATCCACAGATCCCTCTACAGTGCCATCCACAGATCCCCCCTCCCCTAAACAGTGCCATCCACAGATCTCCCCCCTAAACAGTGCCATCCACAGATCCCCCCTAAACAGTGCCATCCACAGATCCCCCCTCCCCTAAACAGTGCCATCATGGCACTGTTTAGGGGAGGGGGGATCTGTGGATGGCACTGTTTAGGGGGGATCTGTTGATGGCACTGTTTAGGGGGGATCTGTTGATGGCACTGTTTAGGGGGGATCTGTGGATGGCACTGTTTAGGGGGGGATCTGTGGATGGCACTGTTTAGGGGGGGAGATCTGTGGATGGCACTGTTTAGGGGGGATCTGTGGATGGCACTGTTTAGGGGGAGATCTGTGGATGGCACTGTTCAGGGGAGGGAGATCTGTGGGTGGCACTGTTCAGGGGAGGGAGATCTGTGGATGGCACTGTTCAGGGGAGGGAGATCTGTGGATGGCACTGTTTAGGGGAGGGGGATCTGTGGATGGCACTATTTAGGGGGGATCTGTGGATGGCACTGTTTAGGGGGGATCTGTGGATGGCACTGTTTAGGGGGAGATCTGTGGATGGCACTGTTTAGGGGGAGATCTGTGGATGGCACTGTTTAGGGGAGGGGGATCTTTGGATGGCACGGGGGGGGGGGGGCATAATTTTTTTTGCTATGGGGCCCATGCATTTCTAGCTACGCCCCTGCCCAAGCCCTAATACAATGTCCTGATGCCAGGTTTCCTTGTTACTCCAGAAGAACGGGAATTCCAGGCCCAAATACAACGTTCTGATCAGGGCTGGCCTTAGGTATTCAGGCGCCCTGTGCGAGCTAATCTTGTGCCCCCCTTCCCCCCAGTTCACCTAAACATACACAAAGAGGAAAACAATCTTTGTAACAAACAGTTTTTTTAAATTACAGATAGTTTAAGTGCAAACAAGTACAATCATACCCAGTGTCACCCAGGGCCAGTCCACTGCCCCCCTTAATCATACCCTGTCACCTTTACCCAGTCCCCTGCCCTTCTTAATCATACCCAGTGTCACCCATAGCCAGTCCACTGCCCCCCTTAATCATACCCTGTCACCTTTACCCAGTCCCCTGCCCTTCTTAATCATACCCAGTGTCACCCAGGGCCAGTCCATTGCCCCCCTTAATCATACCCTGTCACCCTTACCCAGCCCCCTCAATTAGACCCTGCCCCCCTTAAATTAAGGGTGACAGTCTCTTTGTGACATTTTTACTACAAAATCACAGTGAGATACAGTTGTCACCATGATTTTGTAGTAAAAAGATCACAGAGAGGCAAAGAGCATTATCAATCATGTTAATGCTCCGTGTCTCTGCTGTCCGGGACGGGGCTTGGCACTCTTTCACGCAGCGGATTACCCGCACGGCATCCGCTCATGTGAAAGAGCCCTTAGGCCCCTTGCAGACTAGCGTTCCTCCCGCAGGAGTCCACATCGCAGCACCCGGCCTGACCTCCCAGCGCTGCCGGAGGTCACATAGCATTATATTGATTGATCTAACCCTTAAAGTTCTGGAATGTATTGGATAACACTGGCATAATGCTGTTAGCGTCATCTAATACATTCCAGCACTGTAAGGGTTACATAGCATCATAAATCAATATAATGCTATGTGAATCCCGTCAGTGCTGGGAGGTCAGGCTGGGTGCTGCGATGCGGACTCGCTGCAGGAGGAACGCTCGTCTGCAAGGGGCCTTAGCACAGGGGGGCCCACTGAGGCTTTATCGCCCAAGGGCCCAAATGAACCTGGAGCCGGCCCTGCAGGACTGTACATAGTTATGCCTTGTCTGCCATAGCAGAAGTCATTTGCAGCTCTGACTAATAAAGTGGGGTCATAAGTGGAGGATCCCTTGTATGATGTTAAAGGGGTATTCCGGTTATATAAAGTGATCCCTATCCACCAGATAAGGGATAACTATTAGATCGGTGGGCTCCATACCCCTTGGATTCCCCCTGAAATGAATGAAGCAGCCGCTCAGCCTACCCTGCAGAATTCCCATAGAAATGAATGGAGAGGCAGGGCACAAGCCTGACCAGCTGCTTCGCAATTTGGGGGCTCCCACGTGGTAGGACCCCCACTGATCTAATAGTTATTCCCTATCCTATGGATATCGGCTAACGTTATGTAACCAGAATACCCCTTTAATATACCCCGAGGTCGTGTTCACATGGTTGACTTTCCTCACTGATTTCAGTGCGTGTTCTGCACCCAAATTCCTGGGAAAACCGCAGCAAATTCCATGTAACACTGAAGTCTGCGGCTGTTGGGAGGCTGGTGCGGCTTATGTGACACCCCGGGCTGGCAGTCTGATTTATTGGGGACACTGCTGGATGTTTGTGGAGGAGCAGTCTGTAAAGGGTTAATTGACTTCTCCGCTATTTAGGCTGTTGACACGTCTCCCCCTATGTTTCCCAGGCAGCGGTAAACCCCGCCCAGCAGCCGCCAGTCATGTGACTTTATTGTTGCTCCAGCCGTAACCAGGCAGCGGGGTCACGGGGTGGACTCTATCACTTCCGGGTCACTTTTAATGTATCCGGGTGGCAGCGCTGAATGACAGCCGCACCACATCCGGGTCAGCGGCGCAGAGGACGAGGATGCTGTGGGCTGCCCAGTATGGGGGGCGCTGCCTGCGCGGGACGCTGTGTCTGGGGAGGGCACGGACGTGTGTCTTCTCCCTGTCCCTGCGGAGCAGAGCGCCGCCCGGGCGTCAGGTGAGGCTGACCTTGTATCTCTACGCGTCACGTGGTGTGTGCGGCAGGTAGCCTCTGGTGCTGTACTGACCGCAGTATGGAGTGTGCATCAGGACCCCTCATCATCACCTTACCCTAAGGCCTGCCTAATATGGGCGCCTACTGTCGTCTAACATCAGTGTTTCCAAACCAGTGTGCCTCCAGCTGTTGCAAAACTACAACTCCCAGCATGCCCGCACAGCCCAAGGCTGTCCGAGCATGCTGGGAGTTGTAGTTTTGCAACAGCTGGAGGCACATTGGTTGGGAAACAAACAGACTGATGTGTATGGGGTGGGAGGGTGGACAGCACTAGGACCACCTCTGTATTTTGTGGATCAGTGATTTACGGACTGCAAAATGGATGCAGTCATGTAAATGAGGCCTGGTGGTGAGGGTTCAGATCCACGGGGCCCGCGCCCCAGCATTGGAGTGTAGTTGTAATAGCAGAGAAATGAATGGGGTCACAGCGGAACTAACTCATTTGACGGGACCCCATAATGGGAACAAATCCAACACTGCTGCATTTCTGGAGATTCTGAGGCTGTGGCTGCACCGCGACCCCATTCATTTCTATCCTAGTGCCGCTACGGTGCGGCGACCGAGGGCACTGTGTACCTGCGCCCTAGAGGGCGACATGCTTCTGCCACTCACAGACGTGAGATATTGGAACACTTTCCGTAATAAATAAATTACCAAGTCTAATACTTTTGACTCATTTGTATGATCTTTATCTACTTTTAGGACTTCTGTAAAAATCTGATGTGATGGAAGCCAAATTTATGCAGAAATTAGATAATTCTGAAGGATGCAGCAATGTATATATGAGATAGATAGAACCTTAAAGAGGACCTCTCCGGACATGCCTGTTTTAGTATCTTCATGCATCCCCCATGTAATAACAATTCTGTTACATCTCTTCTTATGGCTCTGTGTTGTGCTATTCCTCTATTATTTACACAAGAAGTTATGAATAAACTGCTATTGGCCTTCAGTAAGGGTACAGAGGGGTGTAACCAGTTAGGGGGGTTACCTGCTCAGTCTGAAAACGGCAACTGATTGGATAGAGTGAGTCTGTGCAGGTACACCCCCCCCCCCCCCAACTTGTGACCACCGCTCCGTACCCTTACTGCAGACTGCTAGCAATTTATTCATAACTTCTAGTAGGAATAACAAAGG
This sequence comes from Bufo bufo, assembly GCF_905171765.1. NCBI lineage: Eukaryota > Metazoa > Chordata > Amphibia > Anura > Bufonidae > Bufo > Bufo bufo. The sequence goes on along the minus strand of NC_053393.1, from coordinate 107,077,778 downwards.
AATGGCACAACATAGAGACATAAGAAAAGATGCTCCAGAATTATTATTACATGGGCAATGTATATAGCTATTAAAACAGGCATGTCAGGCGAGGTGACAGGTCCTCTTTAATGTAGTATCAGGGGAGGGCAGAAGATGGGGGTACATGAAGGACAACAACATGTATGGGGCAGTTAGGAAAGTTGATCATCAGCCAGAGAAGCATTTGGCTTATTGCTGTCCTATGTGTGTGGTTGGCTTTAGGGCTCTTTCATACGAGCAGATCCCGTGCGGGTAATCCGCTGCGTGAAAGACAGCCAAGCCCCACTCCGGACGGCAGAGACACGGAGCAGTAACATGATTGATAATGCTCTTTGCCTCTCTGTGGTCTTGTTACTACAAAATCACGGTGACAACTTTATCTGATCGTGATTTTATAGTAAATAGATCACAGAGAGGCACGGAGCATTATCAGTCATGTTACTGCTCCGTGTCTCTGCTGTCCGGAGAGAGGGCTTGGCCCTCATTCACGCAGCAGATTACCCGCACAGGATCCGCTCGTGTGAAAGAGCCCTTACAGTAAAACCTGGGCCGGCAGAATGTCTATTATACACATTTATTTGTATTATTTTGGTTTAGTACTGTTTACTGTGTATTGTGCCGTTCACCTGAATGGCAGAGAACTGCAGTACTCTGAACGGCCACAATGAAAAGTACCACGATCTGAGGATGAACCAGTTCAAACGCTGATCACTGGGGGTGCTGGGAGTCTGACTACTGCTAATATATGATTGATGGCCTATACTAGGGATAACCCCTTTAAATTTCCACTTCCAGCATCACTTCCCTGTCTGTCACGCATGTTGTGGCTTTGACATTCTCTGACACAAACGTTTTATTTCTTTCTCTACAATAGGTTTCTGTACCTGATGTGAAGTTTGTTCGTTTCCTCAGCACGTCCTCCACTCCAGTAAAGCATGAGGAGGACAGACTGGTTTACATTGGAAACCTGGGAACGGCAGTGCTTGGTACGTTCTTGGCTGATATGTCTGCCACATCCTACTTGATGTCCTCCATGCAGGTGGAGCAGCATCGGTGTAAGACTGGGGCTACACTGTGACATCAACCTGCCACCAAGGGTCCAGGTGTTGGATCCTGGATGATGTGGTGTCACCTTGTAGCCCCAACCTTACACGGAGGTAGCGGGTGCAAGCACCAGTCAACTGGGAAAATATTGAAGAGCTGCTTCTATGTGACCTTTATATGCGGTAAATGACCAGACAGGGTATTGAAATTTCATGTTGAATTTCAAAATCCTAATCCCCTTTTGTCCTAAAAGATAAGCCCTCCTAAATGTGCCTGGCAGTATCTTATGCCCCTCTTATTGCAGATAGAATATGGGATGACATTGATGTCTGTATTTTCACAGGGAGTGTGGAGAATAGGCTCTACTCTGCCCTAGGTGCAGGCGGCCATAGGTGTTGGGGGGCAGATATGGTGTCTGTACTGCTGTAAATATCTGGTATATCGGCATTTTGCCTGCACACTGTAATGGTGTTTCAGCAGTGTCTCGTATTAGATATACAGGAAAGACATGACTGCCCAATGAGATGTATACTGATGGCCTATCCTCAGGATAGTTCATCCGTGTCTGATCAGTGGGGGTCCGACACCCTGACCTCTGCCAATCAGATGTTTTGAGAACGTACCAGCGCTCACAGTAGCACCACGACCTTCTCATAGCTTTCCCCTGGCCAGTAAAGACACGTTCATGTGTCACGTGGCCTAGGAGCAGCTCAGCCCCATTGAAGTGAATGGGGCTGAGCACGATACCAAGCACAGCCACTATACTATGTACGGCGATGTGCTTGGTGAGCTGATCGGTGGGGGTCCCGAGTATCGGACCCCAGCTGATCAGATACTGATGACGTATCCTGAGGATAATTATACTGCCAGAATCTTTGTGTTGCATGATGGGATACAATTCAGGAGACCCTAGAAAAGCAGAGCGAGCAGACATGTTTTCTACACCTAGTCTTTGGCTTTCTCTGGATCGAAGTTCTAGGTTGCTTTTAAAGGGACTTTTGTCTTCAGTGTTAAACCTGCCAGATATATACATATACAGTTAGAATATGTGTGTTACTAATCTGTTCTTTATTATTCATACAGGGGTGAAGTTCTTCTCCTACTCTACCAGCGTGGTCAGCTTAATTATTCTGCCAATGATTTTTGCAAATTCTGGCATCGGAGTAGACAGTCTTCCATTGAAGATTGCTTTCTTCAGCATAGTTGGATTCTTCACCTTCATTACTCCAGTTACTTTGCATTTGTTGACCAAGGGCTATGTGGTTCGCCTATATCACAACAAGGAGAGAGACCTTTATACTGCAATCACTTACAATGCATTTCTTAGAGAGAAAAGGACAGCGTTTTCCCCAGAAGATGTTGAAGTACCTGGAGTGAGCAAGATGTTCACCACATTTTATGCAAAGAAGAAATCCATGCTGATAAATCCAATGTTATTTCCCAATTCCAATGATTATCAGCACCTTATGGGCTATGATAAACCCTTCACTTTTAATTTAGAAGACCTAAATCCTCCCTCTAAGGAAAAATAAACCTTGTGTTTGTAAAGGTGTCATTTTCTTAATATAATTTTTTTTTTTTTTTTTTTAAGATGGCGTTTAACGCTTCCTTTCACACTTGAAGTTTTGAGTAAAGTTGAGCACAATTTTCCATCCACAGGATATGTGTGAAAGGATGGTACATACCTCATGGTACGTAAGAGAAGCTGCTCAGAGCGCAGTACGATTAAAGGGGTTCTCTGAGACCCTCAGAGTATAGCCACATGTAGCAGGTCCACTACAGAAAAAACATAGCATATCTGGATGAAATCTGCAGGGGCAAAATCCTCACCAAATCTTGCAGGTTTTACTATAGATTTCTATGCATAATTATGCAAGTTTCCATTGCAAAGGGAGAAATCCGCAGCATAAATTGTCATTTACAATTTGCATCTGGCGTTACGTGCGGATCTCGGTCCAGACATTTTCTGCAGTGTGTGGATAAGATCTGTGAAAATGTTATCCACTTCCCTGCTCCTTGCTCGGTGTGACCATACCGTAACACTGATGGCATATCCTTATAATACGCCAGCATTGTGTGTTCGGCGTGGGTCCGATGTAGCCCGGTTCTGCGCAGTCCAGTGGATGGGTGCACATGGTGATTGACAGACTCTCCTTTATGAATATGCATACTTAGCTGTCAGTCACTGTTTAGCACTACCCACAGGACTTTATAACAGTCTGCCCCCACATTAGATAGCATGCTCAACATGACACTGAGCAAATCTGACTGGTGTCCTCTGAGTGCAGAGAGTAAGTCCGACCAGGACTCCTAGGAGAGACGGTGAGACGCCTGAGGACCCTGCCCACACAGTATGATTGGCAGCTTACTGTGTATACATACTGAAACGGGGAGAGCTGTCCATCACTGTGCGCGCGCGTGGGGTAATCAGGACTCTTACTGTTTCTCCTAAGAGTCCTCTCAGGAGTTATTGAAAAGTTCTGCTCTAAATCTTGTACACATATAAATATATATGCGGTTGATCTCAGGAGGCTTTTCCCTCTAAGATCTGCACTGCGCAAGCCCTGTCAATCAAAAGGCGCAGCAGCTGCAGAGAAAGCAGAGCGTCTAGGTGTAATAGTAACGCCCCCGTTGCTCCTAGAGGCTCATTTTCATGTATTAAAACATCATTTTTCTTAACAGGTCAGATAGTTTCATTATCATTTTGTAGAAGAAAAAAAAAGCATATACCATACAGGATAACTTTATTAATTGTATTATTATTATTGCACAATAGACAAGTTTAGCATGCATAAAACGTCACACTCTTGGCCGGGGGGAGGGATATAATAAATACATTCAATGTGTGTGCCCGGAGTTTTCCTGGTACATATATGATACTGGTAATGAAAACAGGATGTGAACAGAGCCTTACATTGACAGGAAACTTATTAAGTCTGCCTTGGGCATGGATTCAGTTCATTCCAGACCAGGGGACCTTTCTTGGCGCTCTCTGCTGTAGTAACTCTTTAGATCAGTATTGATCACTGCATCTGAGATCATGGTTAACTCCAGTCCTGACCAATGCAATAGGGTGTCAGCTGTGTGCGGGCCAAACTTGTGCCTTAAAGGGGTAATCCAGAAATTGATTATGATGACCTAGAAGTCTTCATGATTACATCAGCGGGGTCCAAGTCCTGGCACCCTGCCAATCAAATGTTTCAGGGAGCTACAGCACTCACTGGAGCTCTGGTGAGCACAGCCGGCAGCTTTAGGCCCCTTGCAGACGAGCGTGAGCGGATTAGGTCCGAATACGTTGCGGAATGCGTTCAGTGAAAACTGCGTTATTTTGCAAGCAAGTTCATTCAGTTTTGTCTGCGATCCCGTTTACTTGTTTAGTTTTTATCGCGCTTGTGCAATGCGAGTTAATGCGTTTTGCACGCACGTAATAAAACTGAATGTTTACAAACAACATCTCTTAGCAACCATCAGTGAAAAACGCATCGCTTGCTTGTGGATGCGATGTCATTCTCATGCAGCCCCATTCACTTCTATGGGGTCAGCGTTGCGTGTAAATTGCAGAATATAGAACATGCTGCGATTTTCACGCAACGCAGTAGTGATTTGTGAAAACCAACGCTCATGTACACAGACCCATTGAAATGAATGGTTCCGGATTCCGTGTGGGCGCAATGCGTTCACATCACTCATTGCACACAGTGCCCTACATCCCATAGCAGCAGTGCTTGGTATTGCAGCTCAGCCCCATTTACTTTGTTTACTTCACTTTATTATTTTCCAAAGTATCAATCTCGTATAATGAGCATACGAGCATCAAACAGCAAAAATATCCAAATATCGGTAAAGGATCACGCAGGATCCACATTTTCAGTGACAATCAATGTATACAAATGTGAAAAGTAAACAGATAGCACTAGAAAAGTGTAGAGAATATTCTCAAACAAGCGACATTGTACATATTATACATCAATTTAGCATTATATTACCCCACCCCAAAGGACGCTAAAGAATCGAGAGAAGTCATCTCACATATAACATTTATGAAAAATAAGCCAAACCGTTAGGGCCCAGAAAAAGAGAGCAAAAAAGACCCTTAAATAGGAAGTAATCTATATATGATATATAGGTTAGGAAAAGGCAATTGTAAAAGAGAGAACTATAGAAGCGTGCTGCAAAACTATTATTCCCTGAGTTCCTCTGTATTACTGAGTTCTCCCAGTAGCCTTGAAAACTCAGAAGAATGGACAAAATCCACCAGAGTATTCCACCTGCTATAGAATAGATTCTCCATACCCTGCGAAAGTGCTGTAAGTTCTTCCATTCTTATCAAATATCTGAGTTCGGACGCCCATGCACAGAGAGAGGGAGCATCCACCTTTTTCCACCGACGCGGAATAACCATACGTGCTGCTACTAGAAAGAACCGCAACTGATTTTTCTTTAGACTAGCTATCGAGCCTGGGATAAGCGATAGAAAAGCAATCTTAGGAGAGTTGGGAACCGTTTTACCCATGAATTTGTTACATATGAGGAACACCTGGTCCCAAATTTTTTTTATTATTGGACACCCCCACCATATGTGCAACATCGAACCCATTTCCGAATTACATCTCCAGCACAGGTTAGAGACATTCGGGAACATCTTGTTTAGAGTCGAGGGGCAATAATACCATCTGGCTAGGATCTTAAAGTTCTTCTCCTTCGCGTGAGCAGCTATAGACAATCCATGAGAGAGTGCACACACCTTAAGAACATCCTCCGATGAAAAGGACAGCTGTAGATCAGACTCCCATTTTTTAAAGAACGGGGCTAAATCAGGACTACTACAGTCCATTAGAAGCCCATACAACTGTGATATGAGCTTGTAATGAACATCAGGCTTCACATAGATGTTATCAAAAGCTGTCAGATCAGGACATGACCTTTGGTCGAATAAGCTATGTATGAAAGATCTTATCTGAACATATGCAAGCCACATGGAGCCATTCCGTCTATCCTCAGGTACAAGGGAGTCATAATTTTGTAGATGTTTTTGTGCCATAGCGTCCCGGACCCTAGGACATTGGGATTTGTGCCAAATCAAAAGATTAAGTGCCCTTTCCCCTATCAGAAAATCAGGGTTGCTCATGATTGGGGTCATAGGACCTTTTTTATGCGAAATCTGAAATTTCGAGGTCCAATAATCCCAACAGGCCAAGGCGTGTCTCACCAGAAAAGGCCAACCCTCCTGGGCTGGGCGGTTGGAAACCCATGGTGCCACCGATAAATCTACTGGGGAAAGCTCCCTTTCCATCTTAATCCAAAGTTTCTGGGAGTTTCTATCCGACCAGTTTATGATCCTCATCAGCAATGCTGACGAATGATATACCCTAAGATCTGGCAGGCCCAACCCTCCCTTATCTCTATGTTTAGCCAGAACCACAGAGCCAATCCTAACTCTACCTGAATTCCAGATGAATCGAGTAATGGCCCTCTGAAGAACCACAAAATACCCCCTTGGTACATTTATTGGGACAGTTTGAAAAAGATACAGAAATCTCAGAAGAATGTCCATCTTAACGACTTCAAGCCTTCCAAACCACGAGATGTGCTTCAAAGAAAATTTCTGTAAATCTTCCAGTACCTTCTTCTGTAAGGGTAGGTAATTAAGAGGATAAAGTAAATGGAGCTGCCTAGGTATTTGTAATCCTAAATATGTTAAACTAACGTTCTGCCATTGAAAGGGAAAATTGCTTTGAGTTTGGGAAGCTACATCTGACGGGAGTGAAATATTGAGCATCTCACTTTTAGTGGGATTCATTTTAAAGTTACTCAGAAAGCCGAACCTCTGGAATTCCTGTAGAATAGATTCGACAGCAACGTGAGGATTTGAAATATACATGAGGAGGTCGTCCGCATACAGGGCTAATTTATGATGCGCGTTCCCCAATTGTATGCCTTTAATATTCGGGTTAGCTCGTAAGGCATTAGCTAAATGTTCCATGACTATCACATACAACAAGGGAGAGAGCGGACACCCTTGCCGAGTCCCATTTTTTATGTTAAAAGAGGAGGCCAATATGCCATTTGTTCTCACTCTGGCAGTGGGATTCGTATATAAAGCACCAATTTTCCCTATTACCGTGGGGCCTAAACCAATTTGTTTCAGCGCCGCAATCATAAATCCCCAATTAACTCTGTCAAACGCTTTTTCTGCGTCGACCGAGAAGAGACAGAGGGGATCCCCCCTACTTTTAGCTCTAGAGATGAGGTTAATCGTGCGTATAGTATTATCCCTGGCTTCTCTACCAGGTACAAACCCTACTTGATCGCCGTGTATAACACTAGGGAGTATTCTATTAAGACGATTCGCTATGAGTTTGGAATATATTTAAATGTCACAATTAATCAGGGATATGGGACGATAATTAGTGCAAACTTTTGGGTCTTTATTAGGTTTCGGAATTACGACTATATGGGCCTCCAGGGACTGTTTAGGAAAGGGACAAGAAGGAGAAATGCTATTGAATACTCTTAAGAGAAAAGGTAATAACAGCTCCTTAAAATCCTTGAAAAAGGGTGCAGTAAACCCATCAGGACCCGGGCTTTTCCCCCCTTTTAGTGATTTCAAAACTTCTCCTATCTCGTGTTCTGTAAAATCTTCTTCAATTTCTGTTCCCTTTTCTATGGGTATCGTGGGAAGAGCCATATCTTCCATATATACATTTATCCGGTCAACAAACGCCTCTCCATGCATATCCGCAAATTGTCCCCGGATGTTATATAAACCCTCGTAGTATACTTTAAAGGTTTCCGCAATTTGTCTCGGATGATGTACTAGAGCACCATTAGCATCCAATATATTCGGAATAAAGCTAGCTTGTTGTCGTTGGTGTATATAACGCGCTAGCGCCTTCCCGGGTTTATTGGAATGCGCAAAAAGGTAGCTGCGAAACCGTTCAGTGTTCCTAAAAACAGAGTCTGAGAGTAACTTTTTAAGTTGATCTCTAGCTGACGTGAGTTCAGAAAGAACGTGTGGGTCCAGTGATTGCTTATGTGACTGCTCAAGATCAGCTATCTGCAGTAAAAGTTGTCGAATTTTCGCTCCCTTCTCTCTTTTGAGTCTGGCACCATGGCTTACCAAAACACCTCGCAACACACATTTCAACGCTTCCCACTGTAGGGGGAGGGCTGTGTCATCTAGTGAGTGATTCTCAAAAAATTGTCTGGTCGAAGACTCCAGATCAGCTCTACAGACACTATCCCTCAAAAGTGTCTCATTCAATCTCCATGTCCATTCTTTGGCTACCAGGCCTGGCAGTTCTAGAGACAAAAATATTGGTGCATGATCTGACCAAAGTGGGGTGCCTATGTGTGAGCAAGGGGAAAAGGACAAAGCATGGTGGGAGATCAGGAATCTATCTAACCTGCTGTAAGACTGGTGCGCCGGGGAAAAGTAAGTGAAATCTTTGTCTTTAGGATGAAGTATCCTCCAGACATCTACCAATTGTCTGGCATGTAGCAGATGCTTGGATCTATTGATTGTGGACCAGGGAACTGAAGTTCTACCCGAGGAGGAGTCCAATATTGGCTCCATGATCATGTTGAAATTACCACCCAGGAGCACCAATCCCCCAGCAAAGGTGTCTAACTTAGTAAGAATACCTGATAGAGCTCTGCTTTGTCTGGTATTTGGCAGGTATATATTCACAATGGTGTACACTCTCTCATGGATCCGCAGCTTCAGGAACAGGAACCGACCCAGATGATCCAATTGCGACTCTAAAAAGGTATAAGGCAGTGATTTATGAAGAGCAATTGAAACGCCCTTAGATTTAGAATCCGGATTAGTACTATGAGCCCAGAAAGTATAATGTTTTGACAGAATTTTTGGTACATGCTCTCTTTTGAAATGTGTTTCTTGTAACAGCAGAATTTGCACCCTCTCCCTGTGCATGTTGAAACCTCTAACGTTTAGGGAGGCCAATTTCACTTTAGGCGGACCCGCCATTTTGAGAAACTCAAATTATACTCTGAACTATGCTTAAGAACGCTGTAGTGGGGGAATAGTCAATGGTTCGCACAAACCACCCCAAGAGTACCCTGCGTCTTGAGGAGGTCTGGCAATCACCGACTATCAAGGCAGGGGGGTAGAGGTAAAGGGGATGGAAGGAAAGAAAAGAGAAAGAAAGGGGTAAGTTGCAATATATCAAGTAACTGTCCCAAGTAGAGGGACCGACTCGTCCTATACCTGATAGAACGAGGGTTACAATAGGAGACGGACTTCCAGTGACGGAGCAAGGAAGACGCCACAAGGCTGAGAAGCCCTAAGAGCCATGACTAATAGGTGAACATGAAAACATTCACATACAACTTTCATTACATAGCTAAGCATTGCATTAACACTTAACTGCAGATAGAATAAATCCTGTAAACCTAAGGAGAAATATAGGATAGTTAGCCATAGACATGGAAATAACACAGTTGGAGAGAAGAAAGCATAAATGCAGGTTCAATCCCCCCAAATAAATACTTGTCTCCAAAGTTGTCCCTGGAACAGCATGAGATACGATCACTTATAAACTCAGCCTCGGATTCACGGTCACGCTGGCTGCTGAGGATTCATCCTCCCTGAGGTTGCTCTTCTACTATACCCGCTCGTGGACCGAGATGGTAGAACTGGAATGACCTGATAGTCAGGTAGATGGATTGGTGGCAGGTTCAATGCAGACAGGAACATGTCAAGGTCGTCAGGATCTCGCAGTTCCACACGGTGACCATTCCTACGGACCACCAGTTGAAATGGGAACCCCCAGGAGTATGGAATATCCTTTGACTTCAAGAGGTCTAGCAAGGGTTTAAGTGCCCTCCTTTGGGCTAAGGTGTTCCTGGATAAGTCCTGGAGTATCGTCAGAGTGGCCCCCTCGAAGTCAATTGTAGAAAAGTTGCACGCTTTTTTCATTATAGCCTCCTTTACCGAATAATAGTGGAGACGGCAGATCACATCTCTGGGCCTAGAGGGGTCTGAGCTGATGGGGGCTAAAGCTCTGTGCGCTCTGTCCATTTACAACCGGTCTGATACAGGTTCCCCTAGGATGGTGCTAAAGAGTCCTTGTAATGTAGATATCAAGTCCTCCGTCTTGGTGGCCTCAGGAAGTCCTCTGATCCTGATGTTATTCCGTCTATTACGGTTTTCGATATCATCATATAGACGGTAAAGGTGACCAATGTGACGGTCTCTAACTTCCCCTTGATTCATAAGCTCATTTACCTGCGCAGCTGTGTGATCATGCAGGGACGCCACTTCCTCCAACTTCTCTTCAATAGCTTTCACATTAGATTTAATCGTGGAGAACTCTTGCTTGTATGAGTTTTCCAGTCGCTCCACATATTTTTCCATTTCAAGCTTAGTGGGAGGGAGTTTAATATATTCCCTTATGTCCCAGCTTTCACCTGAGTTCCCACCTTCTGCCATTTCTACTGTACCAGGGGTCTGTGCTGTAGCGTGGCAGTGCTGAGGAGATGAGGCCGCGTCCCAAGATGGCGACTGCCTAGTGGCGCCTCCACTCAGAAGATCCTGCTTGGACCGGAGCGAGTCAGGTGAGCGATTTGCCGTGATGCTACTCTGGGTCTGATATCGGGACCCCTGAGAGTTCGGTGGTACCTCTGCTTCCGAGGAGTTGCTCCGGTGCACCGGCGTGAAGGGAGCCGCGTTCGGGTTGCGGCCTGTTTTGTCACCAGCCGGCTCCGCTGCAAAATACTTCAGCAACCCGCTCTTTTCTCCGGGGGATCTTGCTGAGGGATCACCCGCTAGTGACCCTTTGTGTGTGCGCACCATAAGAGCTGTTTCAGGTGCATTCGGAGGCAAGTATCTCTCAGCTTCTCAGACCTGCGGCGGGAGCTCCACACTTGTGCGTCCTCACACCGCCATAGTCAGGCCACGCCCCCCAGCCCCGCGACTAGGCCACGTGACCGATGAACATGATATCACATGGCCTAGGAAGAGCTGATCGACGGGGGTCCTGGGTGTTGAACCCCCACCTATGTGATGTTGATGACCTGCCTAGAGAATAGGTCATCAATATAAATTCCTGGGAAACCCCTTTAACCGCCTCCGGACTGCCTAACTGTAAAATAATAAACTAACATTTTTTATCAGGCTAGGGTTATTTCAAGGACCATGCAAGGGCAGCACTTGTGTTGAAGTGTCAATTTTGACAGGTTGAGACGACAATAGCATTTGGGAAGGTTAGGAATCCTCCTTCTCAGCATATTATTATTAGCTTTACAAATAAGGTATACATAGAAAACCATGATGCAAGGGAATTTACTTGTTAACCATATATGTCTATTAGAATGTTAAATTTAGGATACAATGTAACTCTATGTAGAGTCAACCTATAAAATGGCTTTGTTTCATGACATAGGCAGAGCATTCTTGCACGGACACCTGTTGCTCTCTACACACACACACACACAGATTCACACATACACGTTATTTTGGGGAAATAAGCTTTTTCACTTATTTTAATTGTTTTATTGCTTGCTTGTAACCTTTCAAGACTTATTGCTGTGCTATATTTTTCTCTTTCTAAACTTTGTAACTTTCTTTTTATGAGAATTAAATCCTTCTAATTTTATCTTTCATCACGAACTTTGCACATTTTGTTGGGCTCCTTCTAAAGCATTTCTTGAAAAATAGAGAAATGCAGGACGTTATTCTACATTGGCGAGCCAGCGGATTTTTGTTGAATTCCTTCAGTTTGTAAAGAGGTGGGCCCAAGAGAGTAATTACTATTATTACAAGCTTCAGGAAAACAACAACAACGAATCTAAAGAAAGAAGAAGTTGAGCCATACATCTGTTGCAAGTGTCACTTCCCAGACGTATTACAGACGGAGGCTTGTGAAGAAACTACACAGAGATCCTTCCATTGACTGTGGGAAGAAGACGTAAGAAGGAGACATCAAGGATACGGTACCTGAGTAAGTAATGGAATTTCTTAATTCTTATTCAGATAAAAGTAAATTGGAGTTTAAAGTTGTAAGTAGTCATACTAATGCACAATTATGGGCAAGTTTATATAATCAATGTGAAGAAGAAAACATAAGAATTGACAAAAAGTTGTTGTGTATGGATAAATTGCAGAAGAAGCTCAGGAATGTATTACATATGGTGAAAATATTCAATACATTAGTTCTTGAAGATAGGCAGCCACAGACTCAGACACATAGTATATGTGTGAATAATAAGGACACACATGATACAGACACACAGGAACACATAGAAGAGGATGATTTTAATGATTGTCCAAAGTGTCAAATTTTGGCACAACACATTGAAGAACTGGAGGATCAGATGGAAACTAGGACACAGCTCATATCAAAATTATGCCATCGTACGAAAAAAGTTTCTATTATTACAAAAAGTGGCATAGATACGGGTGCGTCCTACATTCCAGACACTAGTCCAGCTGATGTAAATGAAGACATAGAGGCTGAGGAAATCAAAAGGAGGAAATTACATGACAGGGCAGCCAAGTTAAATTTAAAAATACATGATCAGTTAATAAAAATTTGTAAAGATATCCCAGCTTATACTGATAAGATGGATGCATTTCACAATGCTGATATCTTTGAATCTAATGCTGATAAGTTCAATCTAAATAATGAACAGAAAAACAAAGTATTTAAATTATGGCTTCCCTCATATATGGCAAGGAGATTAGAGATCACACCAAGAGTAAATGATGAACGTGAAATAATACATAGTTCCCCAGCAGATCGATTGAGGCAACTACTTTTATTTACTACTGGAGAATCTACTCCTACATTTGAAATCCTTGACATGTTAAAGCCCACTTTACAGGATGATCCATTTGCATTCTTGATAAAATTTGAACAGGCATATAGAATGGTCATGGAAATTGAGGATGATTCTGAACCCACTGCAATGATAAAGTCATTTGTAAAACGGTTCAAATATCTTGATCCAGTCTCCAGGGAGTTAGCACTAGGAAAGCCTACGTTACAGGAAGCGGCAACATTTATTGATCAAATAAGGAGATCCATAAAACAAAGTAGTATAAGGGTCAAAGTTGCTGCAGTCCAAAAAAAGGATGAAAATCAGGTAACAAATTCAAATCGTCCTAAATCAAACCCTCCCATGAAAAGAGACCAATATAAACAGAAAGGAAAGGTGTCATTTCAAAGAGGACAAGTTACTTGTTATTATTGTGGTAAAATAGGACATTTAAAATGGCAATGTAGGAAATTCCTAAATGAGTCACAGAATGCAGGGAAAGAAAATGGTTTTGTGCCAACTGCTCCTTCTCCAGAGCAGGATCAGTCACAATCACCATATGCACCTTTAATAAGACAAATTAGAGAATTAACATTGAATAATTCGTACAAGGGGAAATCTTATGGTAATAAAATTGAGGAGACAGCTGGTTTGTTACCTTCCCCATGACTAGGACGAACTATGACCTCTCGTCCTTTGGAATTAGTAGCTCCAGTTTCATTAGATGACTGTGGAAGACCATTTGTAAGGGGATCCTTACAGGGCAATGAGGTGACATTTCTCATTGACACAGGAGCTCAATTAAGTGTGACTAATCAGGATTTGCCTCTAACTCCAAATGCACCTGTTTGTACAATTGTTGGTTTTAGTAGGAAAAGCGGCACTAAGGCAATTTTAGCACAGAATGTTAATTTAGAAATACCAGGCTATCTGAAAACAAAAATAGACATTTGGCATAGTACTAATTCTGAAAACATCATAGGAACTGACCTAATGAAAAAATGGGGTTGGGTCATTGACTTAGGAAATAAGGTGATCTGGAAAGATGTTGATGGATCTAAACCTGTAGTCATTGATCCCACTGAATACAGTCATGTTGGTACTGTTTGCCTAACCGAAGTTGTTTCTTCTGAACATTTATGGCCAGAAACTGGTGATGATGAAGTTCTAAAAGAAATTGTACAATGTACTCCTTCTTTGTGGGCACAATTCAGGAATGATGTGGGCACAATGAAAGATGTGTTAGTCAATGTGGAGGGGAGAGACCCTCCTCCCGAAAAGCAGTACAAATTGCCACCTGAATCAATTGGTCCCATGTCTAAAATCATACAGGAACTACTTGATCAAGGTGTCATTAGAAAAGCTAATTCAGTAACAAACAATCCACTGTGGTGTACTGTGAAGTCTGATGGTTCATACCGAATGTTATTGGACCTAAGACTGCTGAATAAGTATACCCCAAATGTGGCACCCATTGTTGCAGATACTCATGACATAATGGCACGACTGAATGCTAAGGCAAAGTTTTTCTCTGTTTTAGACATCAGTAATGTTTTTTTCAGCATATCTCTTGCAAAGAGCTGTCAATACAAATTTGCATTTTGTTTCATGGATGAACAATATGTATTTTGCAGATTACCTCAAGGAGCACATTTATCACCTAGCATATTTCATCAGGCAGTTGCAAAAGTATTGTCCAAATTTTCAAGACCAGATTGTCTGTTGCAATATGTTGATGATATTCTTTTAGCCACTGAGGATAGAGAGTTGCATTTATCTCTCTTAGCAGAATTATTTTCGTTGATGCACGAAGCAGGTTTGAAATTGAACACGAAGAAAGTCAAACTTTTGCAGACTGAAGTGAGATATCTTGGAGTGTTAATCAGTCATGGAAAGAGACAGCAACTTCAAGATAGGATTGAGGCTATTGCTTCTCTTCCCATTCCAACATCACACAAGGCTCTGAGACATTTCTTGGGTCTGGTAAACTTTTCCAGAGAATTCATAGAAGGCTTTGCAGAAAAAGCTAAACCTCTTTATGATCTCTTGAAAAATAATGATGATGACTCTTTTGGACCATGGGAAGAGGAACAACAGAAGGCATTTGAACTTTTAAAGCGAAGTATGCAAAAGTCTCCAGCATTGTCAACAGCTATGACTCAGGCACCTTTTGCTTTGCAGGTTCACACCTCAGACACGGCTGTGTCAGCTGTACTCTTGCAGTTGCAAGGGGGAGAATGGCGGATTTTGGGCTATTTCTCTAAGCTTCTCACACCTGTGGAAAAAGGGTTTGAAATTTGTGCAAAACATTTGGCGGGTGTTTATTTTGCTGTGAAGGCAACAGAACACATTGTTGGATTTAACAAAATCATTCTGCAGACTCCTCACTCCACACTAAAACTTCCCCTTCGAGAAAAACCTCCCAGGTGTGTCAAATCAAAGATTTGCACATTGGTTGTTGTCCTTATCATCAAAACAAATTGAGATTGATCACAAGGCCAAGTATGTACTTCCTCAATTAATGCAGTATGAAGGGAAAACTCATGAATGTTCAGAAACATTTTATGAATCATATCCTAGCTTGTTTAGGAGAGATGCAGAGAACAGTGATGAACCAGTATTTGTTGATGGTTCAAGATTTTGTTCAGGGGGAAAGTATTATACAGGTTATGCTATCTGGTATCCTGCAAGAGGATATGCAGTTCAGCATAGACTGCCAGGACACTATTCAGCTCAGAGAGCAGAGTTAGAAGCTGTCAAGACAGTACTGACAATTGATGAGAAAGAAAACAAGAATCCATTGGTCATTTATAGTGACAGCTCATATGTCGTGAGATCACTGACAGACTATTTGCCAGTGTGGGAAAGGAGAGGATTTGTAGATTCCTCTAACAAGGTCCTAGTGCATAGTGATACACTCAAGGACATATTCAAAATAGCTTCAAAACATCCTAATAGCTATGCTATAGTCAAAGTCCCAGCACATAGGAAAGGCAAACATGAGTTAGTTATTGGAAACAACACTGTAGACACATTGGCTAAGGAAGCAGCTATGACAGGAGAATTGAAGGAAGAAATTGAATCTTTGAAAGCTTTACCAGTGAGGAAAACAGACACGCATTTTCCTTCTTTTGCAGAAGAACAAGCGAAGGATTCGTCCCTTGCTGCTTCTCAGGTTGATCCAAAACCTCCCTTTGTTTGTGAAAACGGGGTTTTGTGTCATGACTGTCAGGGGGAATTGCGTCCTGTTGTCCCAAAGCATTTACAAATGGAATTCACCAAATATAATCATGAGAGTTTAGGTCATTTGGGTCAGGAAAAATTGTTAGGAGTTCTCAAAGAGAAATTTTATTGGGACAAAATGGAAAAGACTGTCCAAGATGTAGTTCAGTCATGTCTCATTTGTGCTCAAGTCAACCCACGACCTAAAGGACAAAAACCTCCACTTTTACGAATTGCACCTGCTGATGGTCCTTGGTCTACATTACAGATAGACTACATTGGTCCTCTACCTTCAGGTAAACATGGACTCAGGTATGCATTAGTGGTGGTGGATGTATTTTCAAAATGGGTAGAGATCTTACCTGTCAGGAAAGATGATGCTCTGTCTACAGCAAGGGCATTGGTAAATCATGTGTTTTGTACTTGGGGGATCCCAAGAATGATTACTTCTGACAGAGGAAGTCATTTTACAGGAAAAATCATGCGGACAGTTTGTGCTATTCTAGGAGTACAACAACAGTTCCATGTAGCGTATCACCCACAATCTGCAGGCATTGTGGAAAGAATGAACCGAACAATTAAGACAAGAATTGCAAAAATGTTATTAGACAAAGGAAATACATGGGTTGATGCAGTACCCTTTGTTCTTATGAGTATAAGAGGAACCGTTTCCTCTACAACACAGTATACTCCATTTGAATTAATGACGGGAAGAACAATGCCATTAATATTCCCAAACGAACCATTCTTGTCTACACCTCAAAAAGATGCAATAGCAAGGTCCAGGTGGTTACAGTTATTGCAGGAGAATTTAAGTACAATTCTTCCATATGCTGCATCTAAAATGCAACGCATGATACCACCTCACTCTTCTAAATTTGTAAAAGGTGCTTTTGTAATGATTAAGACCTTCAGGAAGAGTGGACCTTGGGAAAGCAATTGGGAAGGTCCCTTCGAAATAATTGACACTAAGGGACAAGTAATGATTTTGGTTCAAAGAGCACCAAATGCTTCAAAGAATACTCGCAGACAACAAAAACTATGGGTACATGTTGATCAGTGTAAATTGTATGTACCAAAATAATGATACTGCTTTTCTTCACAGGGAATGAAACTCTTCACGTTATACACAATCCACAACAAACAAGGATATCTTCGGAAAAGCTGTTTCATGATGGGAATGTCATTGTTGATGATGATATTTACAACTGCTACGTTCACAGAATTCCTTGATGATAAAAAGAATAATCATGACAAATAGACTTCAATCCTTGCACGAAGAAGAAGAGGATTTTGTCTTGAGGATTTTCTGGAAGAACAAATTCAGGACAATTCCAGAGACATTTCCGGAAGTCTTTGTATGGGTTTTGGTGCTAGCTGTTGTATTGAAATACACTTCAGACATGATACACACATTGAATTACATGCAACAGCAGGACCCAAACCAAAGTTCACACAATTACAAGGAACATTCATACATGATAATAGAACTGGTTCATGGGAATGTACATCAATAGATGTATTATACTGGAGTATTGTGATAAAAGGAAATGAGTCAGCTACATGGTCCGGAGATCTCACAAATGATAAGATAGCATTAGGAAAAGTGGGAAAATCTCGAGAGGAAATTTGGTTTCAAACCCAGAACTATGTAAAAATAATGGATCCATCAATTCTTCCCATAACAGGAAAGGTTGATGAAGATTGGGTGAAAAATTGGAGATTCCAAATAATTAGGGAACCTGTTGTAGTTAACATAACCATTAACTTCATAGGAACAAATGTTATTAATCCCGAACTTCAAGTTTCTCCAACATTGGTAGATATTCAAGAAGAAACTAATCCATTATATTTAAAATGCAGCACAAGATTGGAGATTCCATCCGAATCAGTGGTAACTTGGACAAAAGGAGAGGTATTTTTAGGTAGTTTCTCTAATGGTCCAACTAACATGATTCATAAAGGTCAATCTGGGAATGTGAAATGGTTTGATAAAAAGTTTATATTTTATCAAGATCATCCATCTCCTAAAGATTCAGGAATTTATCAGTGTTGCATATTAACTATAAACAACCATAAACAATGTGAAACTGTAAATGTTACTGTATGGTCACCTACAGGAAATATTTGTACCAAAGTTAAATTTGAATCATCTAGTCCTTTCCAGATTAACCATTTCCAGTCCAAGCCTCTTTTGAGGAATGGTAAATATGTCACCATAATGTGGACATTTAATATATCAGACTGGAAAATATCATCAAAATATCCTAAATGTGGAAAGCATCTTGCTAATATGGAGGAAGGTTTAGAAAGATGGTTTAAAAAGAGTGTTTCCAAGCAAACCAGAACTAAAAGAGGTATAGTAGAAGGTATTTTAGGAGGAATAGGTACCTTTGGAAGCTTGATAAATACAATGAATGTAAATTCATTACAATCAGATTTAAAAACCATAGGTTATCTGGAAAAGAAAGGAATTAAAGTACAGAAAAGTCTAAACCAACTTTTAGAGAAAATGATTGTTAATTCTGTAGTTGTTTTAGGATCTTCTGTTTCACATCTTCAAGATGTTACTTTAGGTTTGATCCAAAGTGAACAAGAGTCAGAAGTAGCCAGGGCATGTATGGAAATCCAAATAGAATATTCTACGAATTTAAAAATAATGGCTCAGGCTTTACAAAGTGGAATTACTCCACTTGGTTTATTGGAAAATTTACCTATGGAATATAATTATAGTATGAGACACATAGATTTATGGGTAAATAAGTGGTTAGGATGTAATAAGAACACATGTATAGCTACCTCATTGATTCCAGTAGCTGGAAGAGAACAAATGGTAGTTCCAGTAACTGTTTTAGGAATTCCCGTGAGTGAAACACAGTTGATTTTTTATCAATTGCAATATACGGAATTTGCATATGATGGTACTCATATAGAACAATTAGATCTTTCTTCATGTTTACACTTTGTTTCTAAAATAATCTGTTTACCGGAACAAGATAAGGAGATTTATCATTCTTGTTTCCATAATCAAACTTCTTGCCATGCACGAATTGAGAATGTAAACTCAATTCATGATTTGGTAACTCAAGTTGGTCCAAACAAAGTTTGTGTACAAGTGATGTCTGAGAAAGAAAAGGTTGTAGCATTCTTTTCTTCTTGTGTACATCACGAGAATTTAACCAAGGGTTTATATTGTTTGGAAGGAGACTGGAGAGCAATCTCTATGAATTTAGGAAGACTCAATATTTCTTCCATAAATACAACCCAATTGAAAATCCTTCCAATGAAATTTAATCTCACTCAAATTGACAAATTTCCGTGGGATGAGTGGACAAAAGAAATTAAAAAAGATAAAGGTCTTTTAAAAATATTAAGTGAACAAATAAAAGAAGCAGAAATTGCATTTAATCATAAACAAGGACAATTATCAGAAATAGAACATGAATGGAATATCATGTCTGGAACATCTTGGTGGGGAAAATTGAAGAAATCTGTAAATATGTGGTCAAAATCTTCTACACAAACAGCAGTTGAGAATACGTTATCCCATCCTATTATTATTATATTTATTATTATATTTTTGTGTATTATCTATCAAGTTTTTGTTATGTATAGGATCAAGAAAACATATAGTAATATAAAGAAAGAAATTAACAAAGGAGATAACATTTTGAAAGAAATGTTAAAAAGAACTCAGTATACCAATTCTATATGGAATACTGAATCAAAAATGGATCAAACAACCAAGTGCTATAACATGGTCAATGAGTGAATGTGATACGAATGAGATACGAATGATGAGTAATTGCATTAGATTAGGAGGTTATGATTGAAGATTTATATTTCAAATCATAATCAGGGGGAAATGTAAAATAATAAACTAACATTTTTTATCAGGCTAGGGTTATTTCAAGGACCATGCAAGGGCAGCACTTGTGTTGAAGTGTCAATTTTGACAGGTTGAGACGACAATAGCATTTGGGAAGGTTAGGAATCCTCCTTCTCAGCATATTATTATTAGCTTTACAAATAAGGTATACATAGAAAACCATGATGCAAGGGAATTTACTTGTTAACCATATATGTCTATTAGAATGTTAAATTTAGGATACAATGTAACTCTATGTAGAGTCAACCTATAAAATGGCTTTGTTTCATGACATAGGCAGAGCATTCTTGCACGGACACCTGTTGCTCTCTACACACACACACACAGATTCACACATACACGTTATTTTGGGGAAATAAGCTTTTTCACTTATTTTAATTGTTTTATTGCTTGCTTGTAACCTTTCAAGACTTATTGCTGTGCTATATTTTTCTCTTTCTAAACTTTGTAACTTTCTTTTTATGAGAATTAAATCCTTCTAATTTTATCTTTCATCACGAACTTTGCACATTTTGTTGGGCTCCTTCTAAAGCATTTCTTGAAAAATAGAGAAATGCAGGACGTTATTCTACACTAACGCACGGATGCGTCCTGGAGGCGGTCGATTCATTCCTCCTGGACGCATGTTCACAGGATCGGATGGAAAGCGAGTGGATCTGCAGCCTGCCAGCGGCGATCGTTCACTGGCAGGCTGTAGATGCGATTTGTTTTAACCCCTAACAGGTATATTAGACGCTGTTTTGATAACAGCGTCTAATATACCTGCTACCTGGTCCTCTGGTGGTCCCTTTTGCTTGGATCGACCACCAGAGGACACAGGCAGCTCAGTAATAAGTAGCACCAAGCACCACACTACACTACACCCCCCCCTGTCACTTATTAACCCCTTATTAACCCCTTATAACCCCATATAGACTCCCTGATCACCCCCCTGTCATTGATCACCCCCCTGTAAGGCTCCATTCAGACGTCCGTATGTTTTTTACGGATCCACGGATACATGGATCGGATCCGCAAAACACATACAGACGTCTGAATGGAGCCTTACAGGGGGTTGATCACCCCATATAGACTCCCTGATCACCCCCCTGTCATTGATCACCCCCCTGTAAGGCTCCATTCAGATGTCTGTATGTGTTTTGCGGATCCGATCCATGTATCCGTGGATCCGTAAAAAACATACGGACGTCTGAATGGAGCCTTACAGGGGGGTGATCAATGACAGGGGGGTGATCAGGGAGTCTATATGGGGTGATCACTCCCCTGTCATTGATCACCCCCCTGTAAGGCTCCATTCAGACGTCCGTATGTGTTTTGCGGATCCGATCCATGTATCCGTGGATCTGTAAAAAACATACGGACGTCTGAATGGAGCCTTACAGGGGGGTGATAAATGACAGGGGGGTGATCAGGGAGTCTATATGAGGTGATCACCCCCCTATAAGGCTCCATTCAGACGTCTGTATGTGTTTTGCGGATCCGATTAATGTATCCGTGGATCCGTAAAAAACATACAGACATCTGAATGGAGCCTTACAGGGGGGTGATCAATGACAGGGGGGTGATCACCCCATATAGACTCCCTGATCACCCCCCTGTCATTGATCACCCCCCTGTCATTGATCACCCCCCTGTAAGGCTCCATTCAGACGTCCGTATGTTTTTTACCGATCCACGGATACATGGATCGGATCCGCAAAACACATACGGACGTATGAATGGAGCCTTACAGGGGGGTGATCAATGACAGGGGGGTGATCACCCCATATAGACTCCCTGATCACCCCCCTGTCATTGATCACCCCCCTGTAAGGCTCCATTCA
Organism: Bufo bufo; assembly: GCF_905171765.1. Taxonomy (NCBI): domain Eukaryota; kingdom Metazoa; phylum Chordata; class Amphibia; order Anura; family Bufonidae; genus Bufo; species Bufo bufo. The sequence continues at coordinate 107,055,998 of NC_053393.1, read as the reverse complement.
GACATTTTTTTGGCACAAGTTAGCGGAAATTGTTTTTTGTTTTTTTCATATTCCACTAACTTGTGTCAAAAAATAAAATCTCTCATGAACTCCCCATACCCCTCACGGAATCCAAATGCGTAAAATTTTTTAGACATTTATATTCCAGACTTCTTATCACGCTTTAGGGCCCCTAAAATGCCAGGGCTGTATAAATACCCCACATGTGACCCCATTTCGGAAAGAAGACACCCCAAGGTATTCCGTGAGGGGCATATTGAGTCCATGAAAGATTTAAATTTTTGTCCCAAGTTAGCGGAAAGTTAGCCCAACTTCTCCTGAGTACGGCGATACCAGATGTGTGACACTTTTTTGCAGCCTAGGTGGGCAAAGGGGCCCACATTCCAAAGAGAACCTTTCGGATTTCACAGGGCATTTTTTACACATTTTGATTTCAAACTACTTCTCACACATTAGGGCCCCTAGAATGCCAGGGCAGTATAACTACCCCACAAGTGACCCCATTTTGGAAAGAAGACCCCCAAAGGTATTTCCTGATGGGCATAGTGAGTTCATGGAAGTTTTTATTTTTTGTCAAAAGTTAGTGGAATATGAGACTTTGTAAGGAAAGAAAATATATAAAAATCATCATTTTCCGCTAACTTGTGACAAAAAATAAAAAGTTCTTTGAACTCACTATGCCCATCAGCGAATACATTAGGGTGTCTACTTTCCGAAATGGGGTCATTTGTGGGGTTTTTCTACTGTCTGGGCATTGTAGAACCCCAGGAAACATGACAAGTGCTCAGAAAGTCAGAACTGCTTCAAAAAGCGGAAATTCACATTTTTGTACCATAGTTTGTAAACGCTATAACTTTTACCCAAACCATTTTTTTTTTACCCAAACATTTTTTTTTATCAAAGACATGTAGAACAATAAATTTTGAGAAAAATTTATATATGGATGTCGTTTTTTTTGAAAAATTTTACAACTGAAAGTGAAAAATGTCATTTTTTTGCAAAAATTTCGTTAAATTTCGATTAATAACAAAAAAAGTAAAAATGTCAGCAGCAATAAAATACCACCAAATGAAAGCTCTATTAGTGAGAAGAAAAGGAAGTAAAATTCATTTGGGTGGTAAGTTGCATGACCGAGCAATGAACAGTGAAAGTAGTGTAGTGCAGAAGTGTAAAAAGTGGCCTGATCATTAAGGGTGTTTAAGCTAGTGGGGCTGAAGTGGTTAATAGTATGGGATGGTGCAGGAACTATCTGCTCCCCATAGCATACTATTATGGCATACTACAGTAAGGAATTAAATGGGTTATCCAAGACCCATATGCCTGATCCCCTCACACAGATTATATTTACCTTGCTCCCTGGCACCCACGTCGCTTCTGATGCTGACACGGCCACCGCTGTATCACCCCCGGTTGCGCCGATTAAAACATCCATTGATGAGGGGGGGGGGGGGGGTTGGGCAATAGCAGGCCGCGGCGGGAACAAGCCTCCCTAGCATCGTGGGTAACGTTAGGGAGGCTTATTCATATGGCGGCCTGCTATTGGCTGCCCCCCTCCCCCCGATGCTGGATGTTTTCATCTGCGCAACGGGGAGATGCAGCAGCGGCCGTGCAGGAAGATAATCCCCCTGAAAATACTATTACCACACAGATAGTTCACCTTCAATAATTATTGGCATACTCTGCCAGAGTGCGCTATTTTGTAACAGTGCACCCAATAGTAATAATGTCCCTCATTTTACCCCCAAAAGTAACAACTCCCTCTACAATGTGTGGCAGAAGACAAAATGAGGCCTTATAATGTCTGGCAGTGCAAAAATACCTCCTTATGTGTGCCAGTACAAAAAAATGCTCCCGTGTGCCAGTACAAAAAAAAGTGCCCCCTGTAGAACAAATGTCCCCATAGTGGCCACCTTAGAATGTGTGCCAGTACAAAAATCCTCTTTTATAATGTGCAAAAAAATACCCCCTTATGCACCCGCAAAAAGCTCCCTTATAACATGTATCAGTACAAAAAAGCACCCCCTTTTACTGCCCCCAATAGAACGAATATCCTCATAGTGGCCCCCTTATAATGTGTGCCAGTACAAATATGCTCCTTTTTACAGCTACACTGTCCCCATAGTGCTTTCTCCAGTTACAAATTTTGATTCCCACCCCATTGTGCCCCAACAGCATGCTGCCAAATAAAAATAAAGAATAAGCAAAGCAGTGCAAGACGTAGACTTCCTCTAGTCTGTGCCCTGAGCTCTATGCAGCCCGGCTCAGGCAGCGCGATAATGATGACACCGGCCTCTGATAGCCTACAGGAAATAGGGCTATTAGAGGAAACAGTGGGCCATGGAGACCTCCGCTGTCCCGTCACGGTATCCACTGTATTGCTGTCTTGAGTGCAGCGATGCAGTTGAATATGTAGAGATGAGCGTTTCCACAATGGAAGCGCTCATTGGACATGGCCCTTCCGCTGCCCCACTCTTGCCCCTACCTTTTGCTGCCAGAGGCAATTGTCTCACCTCACCTCATTGGCGGTGCACCCCTGATATCCATATGAAGCCTTGTGGCATCAGTTGTACATTTTAGTGGCACCATTTATTGTTCCATCTAATGGATTGCAAAATTGTAAAAAAAAAAAAAAATTGAGTAAATTAAAATGCAATGCTTTTTTTTGTAGGGCGAGCTTTAGCTTTTCTTGGTATTATTTTGGGGAACGTAACTTTTTGATCATGTTTTATTCTATTTTTTGAGGTGGCGAGAAAATAAAAAAATTGTAATTCTGATGTTGAGATTCATCAGGAAACCTGACCGTTTGGCCATATACTTTTTTGGGTGTCAGCCATGGTGACCTAAAGGAGGAGGCAGGTACAGTAAAGTGCAACGGTGAAGCAGCTCCCTACTCCACTATTCACCAGCTTGTGCTCTCAATAGCAGCAGACGCAATGTGGTGACGTTATTGCACTTGTTGAGCTGAGCTAGAAACTGTACGCTCACAAAGAGGGCTGCTAGCAGGGTGATGTATGACTGTGTTTTGTCCCTGCTTTTTTTTATTTTTTGTGACACACATTGTTGTCCATGTCCATATTTCAGAGATATATTAATAAAATTAGACTTTTTTACCATTCAATATTGGTGTGTTATGCACTCCTTTTTTTGTTGTGTTATTTTTAATACTGTGGGAGTGTACCCTTTCACAAAAGACCGCAGGTGATTTAAATGTTACAGCTTTAGTCTAGGATCCCAGCAGGGGTTGGCAATATGTGGCAGGAATTATATATCTATATTCTGCATCTAGTACATACGCCTTTAAGAATCTGGCAGGAATCTGTCTTCTGCTCTGTCTGAGGTCTGCTTGATATGGGCCTGACTAGCTGTGGAGGTACTTATCTTCTCCTTGTATTTGGATATGTACTTACAGGACTGCTCGCAGGGAATGGTGGTTTCGTCCTGGAGATCTGATAGTTCTGAAGTTGGCTGCTTCTTTGGTCATCCAGCTGAGGTAAGGGATTCAGGCTAGGAAGGTTGATCTTGGGCCTCAGCAGAGGCTTGGATCCCTGGTTGGGGTCCCTGTTTCTGGGAGCTCCTATTCACGCAGCCTACCCCAACAGGGGGTGGCTGGCACACACTGCCTAGAACTTTCTGTCCTCCCTCTGAAGTAGGATGTGGGAACATTCCACTCCTCCTCAGATAGGGGGAAGCTAGCCTGGAATGGTATATTCCAGTCTAGATATACTAACTGGATTGGTTCTGCTACATACTGCTGCCACCTGCTGGTGTACATGGATATTACAGCATAAATACAATGCAACAGGCCTGGGGGAAATGATGCAAACTCATACCAGATGACAATATACATACACTTGACATTATGAAGCAGGGGAACAGAAGTTTAGTGACATACTTCAGGATGTTACACACTCAGGACAGGAAAAAACCCTGTGAAGGAAACCTGTGGGAAACCATGGCTGCTGTACTGCCCTTCCTCCAGGCATACTAAGGGAGCTTACCGCTATAGCATACGTTTTGGTGTGTGTGTATTTGTAATGATTGTGTGTTTGTTTAGAATTTGTGTATGTATGTATTTGTAGTGATTGTGTTTGTGTATTACTTGTGTATGTGTGTGTTGTGTTTATGTGTGTAGTGATTGTGTGCACAGCAGAAGAGGGAGCAGGGTGCAAAAGCGGAGCGGCCGTCCCCTAGACAGTACACCTGCTACTGCCCACCGCAGCAAGGGACCGAGCACACCAAAGCCAAACTCCAAAGAGTTCCCTGGAGTGGCAGTTCTTCAGACAATGTGCTGACGACAAGACACGAGTGGTTTGCACGCTGTGCAATCAGAGCCTGAAGCGAGGCATAAACGTTCTCAACCTGAGCACAACCTGCATGACCAGGCATTTAAGTGCTAAGCACGAGCTGCAGTGGAGTAGACACCTCAAAAAGCAAGAAAGGTCTCTGGCTCCTCCTGCTTCTTCTTCTGCGGCAGTCGCGGCCTCTTCATCCACCTCTGGAGTGACAGTGCCACCTGCCACCCCTCAAACAGAGGATCTGCCAGCAACACCAACACCTGGGTCACCAAGCATCTCCACAATGTCCCACGGAAGCATTTGCAGTAAACCGGATTGGGGCAGATGCACACTGGCGCAATATTAATAGTTTTTAGTTCGTGACGCCAATTGCAGCTTGCGCAGATACTGTAGCAGGGCCCTTTCTGCAACTCACGTACCAGGTGAGGAATGCCAGAGGGGGATAATGTCTCTGTGTAGTAGGTATTGTGTCAACGGTGTCTCCTACCTTGGGACAGCTGCACTCCTGGATCCTGGCTCACTTGCAATAAATTTGAGTGTGGTCAGTAGGAGTAATTGAGGAATGAATGTAATCCAGACAGGAAATATAATCCAACTCGTCTTTACTTAATGCAGCTTTGAATCCATACAAGATACAGCAATAGTCTTGGGTCCCAGCAGGAATTGGCAATATGTGGCAGGAATCTATATATATTCTGCTTCTTGTCATATGCCTAGTAGATCTGGCAGGTATCTGTCTTCTGCTCTGTCTGTAGTCTGCTTGATATGGGCCTGACTAGCTGAAGGAGGTATTTGGCTTCTCCTGGTCTTTGGATTAGTACTCACAGGACTGCTCGCAGGGGATGGTTGTTTTCCTGGAGATCTATAGTTCTGGAGGGCTGCTTGCTTGTCCACAGCTGAGGTAAGGAACTCAGGCCAGGAAGGTTGATCTTGGGCCTCAACCGAGGCTGGATCCTAGGTTGGGATCCCTGTGTCTGGGAGCTCCTGCTAACACAGCCTTCCCCAAGTAGGGGGCTGGTACACACTGACTAGAACTTTCCTTCCTCCCCATGAGACAGGATGTGGGAACATTCCACTCCTCCTCAAAGAGGGGGGAGCAAGATTGGAATGAACTATTCCAATCTAGCAATACTAAACTAGCTAAGATCCTGTTACATACTGCTGCCACCTGCTGGTGTACATGGAAATTACAGCAAATACATAATACAGGCCTGGATAATGCACATTATGGAGAGAGTGATGCAAACTTATCCCAGGTGACAATATACATACACTTAACATGTTGCAGCGGGGAGAAAGAGTTTTAGTGACATACTTCAGGATGTTACACATTCAGCTCTCCATCTCCCAAACACTGGAGCAGAAGAGGAAGTACCCCCCTACCCACCCGCGATCCTTGGCCCTGAATGCCAGCATTTCAAAATGACTGTCCTTTGAAATACTATCATTCCGTCTGGTGGAGACTGAGAGTTTTAAAAGCCTCCACCACCGAGGATTGCAGGGCGCTTCAGTTTGCCTCCTGTTGCTTCCTCCTCCTCCTCCGCTTCATCATCCTCTACCGGCTCCTCATCTGGTCAGCGTAACACCTTCACCACCAACTTCAGCACAGCCAGGGACTAGCTGGTTTGACGCACATCCCTTGCCTATGTGCTGAATTTGGTGGTGCAGAGGTTCCTTAAAAATTACCCCGATATTACGCTGAAGCGTAACTTTGGCCTTCCCGCTCACGGCCTCATGTGCGACATGCCCACAAGGTGGAACTCCACCTTGCACATGCTGGCCAGACTGTGCAAGCAGCAGGCGATAGTGGAGTTTTAGCTGCAGCACGCACGGGTGAGTCGCTCTGCGGAACAGCACCACTTCACCACCAATGACTGGGCCTCCATGCGAGACCTGTGTTCCTTGTTGCGCTGTTTTGAGTACTCCACCAACATGGCCAGTGCCGATAACGCCGTTCTCTGCGTTACTTTCCCACTTCTATGCCTCCTTGAAAAAACGCTGCAGGCGATGATGGAAGAGGATGTGGCACAGGAGGAGGAGGAAGAAGAGGGATCATTATCTGGAGAGAAGTAATAAAGAAGATCGCGGCACTCACCGGAGGAGATTCAATGTTGCTGCTTTATTTAAATGCTTCAAGAGAAGTAGTGCATGTAGAATCCAGGGGCGGACACTGTAGAATAACGTCCTACATTTCTCTATTTTTCAAGAAATGCTTTAGAAGGAGCCCAACAAAATGTGCAAAGTTCGTGATGAAAGATAAAATTAGAAGGATTTAATTCTCATAAAAAGAAAGTTACAAAGTTTAGAAAGAGAAAAATATAGCACAGCAATAAGTCTTGAAAGGTTACAAGCAAGCAATAAAACAATTAAAATAAGTGAAAAAGCTTATTTCCCCAAAATAACGTGTATGTGTGAATCTGTGTGTGTGTGTGTAGAGAGCAACAGGTGTCCGTGCAAGAATGCTCTGCCTATGTCATGAAACAAAGCCATTTTATAGGTTGACTCTACATAGAGTTACATTGTATCCTAAATTTAACATTCTAATAGACATATATGGTTAACAAGTAAATTCCCTTGCATCATGGTTTTCTATGTATACCTTATTTGTAAAGCTAATAATAATATGCTGAGAAGGAGGATTCCTAACCTTCCCAAATGCTATTGTCGTCTCAACCTGTCAAAATTGACACTTCAACACAAGTGCTGCCCTTGCATGGTCCTCTAAAATAACCCTAGCCTGATAAAAAATGTTAGTTTATTATTTTACATTTCCCCCTGATTATGATTTGAAATATAAATCTTCAATCATAACCTCCTAATCTAATGCAATTACTCATCATTCGTATCTCATTCGTATCACATTCACTCATTGACCATGTTATAGCACTTGGTTGTTTGATCCATTTTTGATTCAGTATTCCATATAGAATTGGTATACTGAGTTCTTTTTAACATTTCTTTCAAAATGTTATCTCCTTTGTTAATTTCTTTCTTTATATTACTATATGTTTTCTTGATCCTATACATAACAAAAACTTGATAGATAATACACAAAAATATAATAATAAATATAATAATAATAGGATGGGATAACGTATTCTCAACTGCTGTTTGTGTAGAAGATTTTGACCACATATTTACAGATTTCTTCAATTTTCCCCACCAAGATGTTCCAGACATGATATTCCATTCATGTTCTATTTCTGATAATTGTCCTTGTTTATGATTAAATGCAATTTCTGCTTCTTTTATTTGTTCACTTAATATTTTTAAAAGACCTTTATCTTTTTTAATTTCTTTTGTCCACTCATCCCACGGAAATTTGTCAATTTGAGTGAGATTAAATTTCATTGGAAGGATTTTCAATTGGGTTGTATTTATGGAAGAAATATTGAGTCTTCCTAAATTCATAGAGATTGCTCTCCAGTCTCCTTCCAAACAATATAAACCCTTGGTTAAATTCTCGTGATGTACACAAGAAGAAAAGAATGCTACAACCTTTTCTTTCTCAGACATCACTTGTACACAAACTTTGTTTGGACCAACTTGAGTTACCAAATCATGAATTGAGTTTACATTCTCAATTCGTGCATGGCAAGAAGTTTGATTATGGAAACAAGAATGATAAATCTCCTTATCTTGTTCCGGTAAACAGATTATTTTAGAAACAAAGTGTAAACATGAAGAAAGATCCAATTGTTCTATATGAGTACCATCATATGCAAATTCCGTATATTGCAATTGATAAAAAATCAACTGTGTTTCACTCACGGGAACTCCTAAAACAGTTACTGGAACTACCATTTGTTCTCTTCCAGCTACTGGAATCAATGAGGTAGCTATACATGTGTTCTTATTACATCCTATCCACTTATTTACCCATAAATCTATATGTCTCATACTATCTCCAATTTTCCACCCAATCTTCATCAACTTTTCCTGTTATGGGAAAAATTTATAAATCCATTCTTTTTACATAATTCTGGGTTTGAAACCAAATTCCCTCTCGAGATTTTCCCACTTTTCCTAATGCTATCTTATCATTTGTGAGATCTCCGGACCATGTAGCTGGCTCATTTCCTTTTATCACAATACTCCAGTATAATACATCTATTAATGTACATTCCCATGAACCAGTTCTATTATCATGTATGAATGTTCCTTGTAATTGTGTGAACTTTGGTTTGGGTCCTGCTGTTGCATGTAATTCAATGTGTGTATCATGTCTGAAGTGTATTTCAATACAACAGTTAACGCCATAACCCATACAAAGACTTCCGGAAATGTCTCTGGAATTGTCCTGAATTTGTTCTTCTAGAAAATCCTCAAGACGAAATCCTCTTCTTTTTCGTGGAAGGATTGAAGTCTATTTGTCATGATTATTCTTTTTATCATCAAGGAATTCTGTGAACGTAGCAGTTGTAAATATCATCATCAACAATGACATTCCCATCATGAAACAGCTTTTCCGAAGATATTCTTGTTTGTTGTGGATTGTGTATAACGTGAAGAGTTTCATTCCCTGTGAAGAAAAGCAGTATCATTATTTTGGTACATACAATTTACACTGATCAACATGTACCCACAGTTTTTGTTGTCTGCGAGTATTCTTTGAAGCATTTGGTGCTCTTTGAACCAAAATCATTACTTGTCCCTTAGTGTCAATTATTTCGAAGGGACCTTCCCAATTGCTTTCCCAAGGTCCACTCTTCCTGAAGGTCTTAATCATTACAAAAGCACCTTTTACAAATTTAGAAGAGTGAGGTGGTATCATGCGTTGCATTTTAGATGCAGCATATGGAAGAATTGTACTTAAATTTTCCTGCAATAACTGTAACCACCTGGACCTTGCTATTGCATCTTTTTGAGGTGTAGACAAGAATGGTTCGTTTGGGAATATTAATGGCATTGTTCTTCCCGTCATTAATTCAAATGGAGTATACTGTGTTGTAGAGGAAACGGTTCCTCTTATACTCATAAGAACAAAGGGTACTGCATCAACCCATGTATTTCCTTTGTCTAATAACATTTTTGCAATTCTTGTCTTAATTGTTCGGTTCATTCTTTCCACAATGCCTGCTGATTGTGGGTGATACGCTACATGGAACTGTTGTTGTACTCCTAGAATAGTACAAACAGTTTGCATGATTTTTCCTGTAAAATGACTTCCTCTGTCAGAGGTAATCATTCTTGGGATCCCCCAAGTACAAAACACATGATTTACCAATGCCCTTGCTGTAGACAGAGCATCATCTTTCCTGACAGGTAAGATCTCTACCCATTTTGAAAATACATCCACCACCACTAATGCATACCTGAGTCCATGTTTACCTGAAGGTAGAGGACCAATGTAGTCTATCTGTAATGTAGACCAAGGACCATCAGCAGGTGCAATTCGTAAAAGTGGAGGTTTTTGTCCTTTAGGTCGTGGGTTGACTTGAGCACAAATGAGACATGACTGAACTACATCTTGAACAGTCTTCTCCATTTTGTCCCAATAAAATTTCTCTTTGAGAACTCCTAACAATTTTTCCTGACCCAAATGACCTAAACTCTCATGATTGTATTTGGTGAATTCCTTTTGTAAATGTTTTGGGACAACAGGACGCAATTCCCCCTGACAGTCATGACACAAAACCCCGTTTTCACAAACAAAGGGAGGTTTTGGATCAACCTGAGAAGCAGCAAGGGACGAATCCTTCGCTTGTTCTTCTGCAAAAGAAGGAAAATGCGTGTCTGTTTTCCTCACTGGTAAAGCTTTCAAAGATTCAATTTCTTCCTTCAATTCTCCTGTCATAGCTGCTTCCTTAGCCAATGTGTCTACAGTGTTGTTTCCAATAACTAACTCATGTTTGCCTTTCCTATGTGCTGGGACTTTGACTATAGCATAGCTATTAGGATGTTTTGAAGCTATTTTGAATATGTCCTTGAGTGTATCACTATGCACTAGGACCTTGTTAGAGGAATCTACAAATCCTCTCCTTTCCCACACTGGCAAATAGTCTGTCAGTGATCTCACGACATATGAGCTGTCACTATAAATGACCAATGGATTCTTGTTTTCTTTCTCATCAATTGTCAGTACTGTCTTGACAGCTTCTAACTCTGCTCTCTGAGCTGAATAGTGTCCTGGCAGTCTATGCTGAACTGCATATCCTTTTTCAGGATACAAGATAGCATAACCTATATAATACTTTCCCCCTGAACAAAATCTTGAACCATCAACAAATACTGGTTCATCACTGTTCTCTGCATCTTTCCTAAACAAGCTAGGATATGATTCATAAAATGTTTCTGAACATTCATGAGTTTTCCCTTCATACTGCATTAATTGAGGAAGTACATACTTGGCCTTGTGATCAATCTCAATTTGTTTTGATGATAAGGACAACAACCAATGTGCAAATCTTTGATTTGACACACCTGGGAGGTTTTTCTCAAGGAGAAGTTTTAGTGTGGAGTGAGGAGTCTGCAGAATGATTTTGTTAAATCCAACAATGTGTTCTGTTGCCTTAACAGCAAAATAAACACCCACCAAATGTTTTGCACAAATTTCAAACCCTTTTTCCACAGGTGTGAGAAGCTTAGAGAAATAGCCCAAAATCCGCCATTCTCCCCCTTGCAACTGCAAGAGTACAGCTGACACAGCCGTGTCTGAGGAGTGAACCTGCAAAGCAAAAGGTGCCTGAGTCATAGCTGTTGACAATGCTGGAGACTTTTGCATACTTCGCTTTAAAAGTTCAAATGCCTTCTGTTGTTCCTCTTCCCATGGTCCAAAAGAGTCATCATCATTATTTTTCAAGAGATCATAAAGAGGTTTAGCTTTTTCTGCAAAGCCTTCTATGAATTCTCTGGAAAAGTTTACCAGACCCAAGAAATGTCTCAGAGCCTTGTGTGATGTTGGAATGGGAAGAGAAGCAATAGCCTCAATCTTATCTTGAAGTGGCTGTCTCTTTCCATGACTGATTAACACTCCAAGATATCTCACTTCAGTCTGCAAAAGTTTGACTTTCTTCGTGTTCAATTTCGTGCATCAACGAAAATAATTCTGCTAAGAGAGATAAATGCAACTCTCTATCCTCAGTGGCTAAAAGAATATCATCAACATATTGCAACAGACAATCTGGTCTTGAAAATTTGGACAATACTTTTGCAACTGCCTGATGAAATATGCTAGGTGATAAATGTGCTCCTTGAGGTAATCTGCAAAATACATATTGTTCATCCATGAAACAAAATGCAAATTTGTATTGACAGCTCTTTGCAAGAGAAATGCTGAAAAAGCCATTACTGATGTCTAAAACAGAGAAAAACTTTGCCTTAGCATTCAGTCGCGCCATCATGTCATGAGTATCTGCAACAATGGGTGCCACATTTGGGGTATACTTATTCAGCAATCTTAGGTCCAATAACATTCGGTATGAACCATCAGACTTCACAGTACACCACAGTGGATTGTTTGTTACTGAATTAGCTTTTCTAATGACACCCTGATCAAGCAGTTCCTGTATGATTTTAGACATGGGACCAATTGATTCAGGTGGCAATTTGTACTGCTTTTGGGGAGGAGGGTCTCTCCCCTCCACATTGACTAATACATCTTTCATTGTGCCCACATCATTCCTGAATTGTGCCCACAAAGAAGGAGTACATTGTACAATTTCTTTTAGAACTTCATCATCACCAGTTTCTGGCCACAAATGTTCAGAAGAAACAACTTCGGTTAGGCAAACAGTACCAACATGACTGTATTCAGTGGGATCAATGACTACAGGTTTAGATCCATCAACATCTTTCCAGATCACCTTATTTCCTAAGTCAATGACCCAACCCCATTTTTTCATTAGGTCAGTTCCTATGATGTTTTCAGAATTAGTACTATGCCAAATGTCTATTTTAGTTTTCAGATAGCCTGGTATTTCTAAATTAACATTCTGTGCTAAAATTGCCTTAGTGCCGCTTTTCCTACTAAAACCAACAATTGTACAAACAGGTGCATTTGGAGTTAGAGGCAAATCCTGATTAGTCACACTTAATTGAGCTCCTGTGTCAATGAGAAATGTCACCTCATTGCCCTGTAAGGATCCCCTTACAAAAGGTCTTCCACAGTCATCTAATGAAACTGGAGCTACTAATTCCAAAGGACGAGAGGTCATAGTTCGTCCTAGTCATGGGGAAGGTAACAAACCAGCTGTCTCCTCAATTTTATTACCATAAGATTTCCCCTTGTACGAATTATTCAATGTTAATTCTCTAATTTGTCTTATTAAAGGTGCATATGGTGATTGTGACTGATCCTGCTCTGGAGAAGGAGCAGTTGGCACAAAACCATTTTCTTTCCCTGCATTCTGTGACTCATTTAGGAATTTCCTACATTGCCATTTTAAATGTCCTATTTTTCCACAATAATAACAAGTAACTTGTCCTCTTTGAAATGACACCTTTACTTTCTGTTTATATTGGTCTCTTTTCATGGGAGGGTTTGATTTAGGACTATTTGAATTTGTTACCTGATTTTCATCCTTTTTTTGGACTGCAGCAACTTTGACCCTTATACTACTTTGTTTTATCGATCTCCTTATTTGATCAATAAATGTTGCCGCTTCCTGTAACGTAGGCTTTCCTAGTGCTAACTCCCTGGAGACTGGATCAAGATATTTGAACCGTTTTACAAATGACTTTATCATTGCAGTGGGTTCAGAATCATCCTCAATTTCCATGACCATTCTATACGCCTGTTCAAATTTTATCAAGAATGCAAATGGATCATCCTGTAAAGTGGGCTTTAACATGTCAAGGATTTCAAATGTAGGAGTAGATTCTCCAGTAGTAAATAAAAGTAGTTGCCTCAATCGATCTGCTGGGGAACTATGTATTATTTCACGTTCATCATTTACTCTTGGTGTGATCTCTAATCTCCTTGCCATATATGAGGGAAGCCATAATTTAAATACTTTGTTTTTCTGTTCATTATTTAGATTGAACTTATCAGCATTAGATTCAAAGATATCAGCATTGTGAAATGCATCCATCTTATCAGTATAAGCTGGGATATCTTTACAAATTTTTATTAACTGATCATGTATTTTTAAATTTAACTTGGCTGCCCTGTCATGTAATTTCCTCCTTTTGATTTCCTCAGCCTCTATGTCTTCATTTACATCAGCTGGACTAGTGTCTGGAATGTAGGACGCACCCGTATCTATGCCACTTTTTGTAATAATAGAAACTTTTTTCGTACGATGGCATAATTTTGATATGAGCTGTGTCCTAGTTTCCATCTGATCTTCCAAATCTTCAATGTGTTGTGCCAAAATTTGACACTTTGGACAATCATTAAAATCATCCTCTTCTATGTGTTCCTGTGTGTCTGTATCATGTGTGTCCTTATTATTCACACATATACTATGTGTCTGAGTCTGTGGCTGCCTGTCTTCAAGAACTAATGTATTGAATATTTTCACCATATGTAATACATTCCTGAGCTTCTTCAGCAATTTATCCATACACAACAACTTTTTGTCAATTCTTATGTTTTCTTCTTCACATTGATTATATAAACTTGCCCATAATTGTGCATTAGTATGACTACTTACAACTTTAAACTCCAATTTACTTTTATCTGAATAAGAATTAAGAAATTCCATTACTTACTCAGGTACCGTATCCTTGATGTCTCCTTCTTACGTCTTCTTCCCACAGTCAATGGAAGGATCTCTGTGTAGTTTCTTCACAAGCCTTCGTCTGTAATACGTCTGGGAAGTGACACTTGCAACAGATGTATGGCTCACGTCTTCTTTCTTTAGATTCGTTGTTGTTGTTTTCCTGAAGCTTGTAATAATAGTAATTACTCTCTTGGGCCCACCTCTTTACAAACTGAAGGAATTCAACAAAAATCCGCTGGCTCGCCAATGTAGAATAACGTCCTGCATTTCTCTATTTTTCAAGAAATGCTTTAGAAGGAGCCCAACAAAATGTGCAAAGTTCGTGATGAAAGATAAAATTAGAAGGATTTAATTCTCATAAAAAGAAAGTTACAAAGTTTAGAAAGAGAAAAATATAGCACAGCAATAAGTCTTGAAAGGTTACAAGCAAGCAATAAAACAATTAAAATAAGTGAAAAAGCTTATTTCCCCAAAATAACGTGTATGTGTGAATCTGTGTGTGTGTGTGTAGAGAGCAACAGGTGTCCGTGCAAGAATGCTCTGCCTATGTCATGAAACAAAGCCATTTTATAGGTTGACTCTACATAGAGTTACATTGTATCCTAAATTTAACATTCTAATAGACATATATGGTTAACAAGTAAATTCCCTTGCATCATGGTTTTCTATGTATACCTTATTTGTAAAGCTAATAATAATATGCTGAGAAGGAGGATTCCTAACCTTCCCAAATGCTATTGTCGTCTCAACCTGTCAAAATTGACACTTCAACACAAGTGCTGCCCTTGCATGGTCCTCTAAAATAACCCTAGCCTGATAAAAAATGTTAGTTTATTATTTTACAGACACACTGTAGCAAGCGCCGACGGCCGTTTCGCGCGGAGGATCGCGTTTCTTCTGGCCGCTGTGCACGTCATTGCCCAGACCTGCGCTTTATAGAGGCGGACTCAGAGCGGCCGGCACCATCAGCCGCAGCTGTGCGCCCGTGGATCTATGACGTGATTTAAAAACATGGGACCAGCATGGACAGGTACAAACACACAAACGGGGGGAAGGTATTCATGAGATCCATTTCATATAGCGCTGCCTATTAAGTATAGGCGCACAGTGGCAAACTCATATACATATAGCAAAAAAGGGACCAATTGTAACAGTGCACAATCATGTGCGATTATTAATACCGCAGCCTATCAAGGAATTGCATAGGAGGCAAGTTCATACATGGTGTGAGTGTGGGAAACTGGGTGTAACTATTCGCCCCCTAAGATGAACGCATCCCGCTTACAAAAACACGGACATGTCGTTTTTATCATTTAACCCTGCCGCTCCCATCGCTCCAGTTCGCATAATCCACCTTGCCTCCCTCTGCAGGAGTAAGCGGTGCCGATCACCCCCCCTGGGGATAGGTCGGACATGTTCCCCCCCCCGCAAAGGATAGACAACGTGGATGAGCATCGTGGGCGATGCGGATATGGTCAATAAGACGCGGGCTGCTTCTCCCCGACCGTATAGAATCGACATGTTCACGGATGCTTTCAAATAGGGGGCGAATCGTTTTACCTATGTAAAAGCGTTTACAAGGGCAGAAAACCACATACACCACATGAGAAGTGCGGCAGTTAATAAAATCACGTACAACGTGTTTTATTCCCCCAATCCGTAAATCCTTACTACAGACATTGAGTGCGCAGAACGAGCAATGGCCACATTTGTAATTCCCTCTGGGTTTCTTAAGCCAGGTCACATCTGGGGGCATATTCAATACGCTACTGACCAGCTTGTCCTTAATTGTAGGGCACCTTCTAAATGTGACCAGAGGTCAGCCTTGTAGATTTTGAGATCGATTTATTTTTGTCGGTCCGCAAGTTGTATTTAAAAAAGCTGTTCACAGAGACCCCCATACAGGGTCCCACCCCTCCATCGGGAGAGGTCCCAGCCACTATGTCCCAGACCGACTTCCATTTACGGGGTAGATTCAGTGATGAGGAGATAGCCTGCATTCATTTTATGTCCAACATGGAGCCAGAGGAACCTTCTGGTGATCAGGGCCAGTTTAGCAAGTATACAGGGGGCATCAGGTCCACCTTCCTTCCTCCCATGCCGGCCGGCTCGGCGATAGATCTGTTCCACAAGCGAGTGCTGAGAGAAATGCGTGCGCTGGCGTATCCGGCGGCACCTTCTAACCTTACGGTTGAAGAATCTCACGCTCTCATGTGGTTAAACAAACAAGATAACATCGTTATTAAGCCGGCCGATAAGGGAGGGAATGTGGTCCTGATGCCCAGGGAGTACTATTTAGAAGAAGCGCAGAGACAATTAGGAGATCGTACCGTGTATATCAAGCTCAGGGGAGACCCCATACCGGAGATCTCGTCTAAGCTTTTTACACTTGTGAATCAGTACATATCGATCGGATTTCTATCCAGGGGCATGAAAGATCGACTTATCCCTGCCTTCCCTAAAGTCCCTGTATGGTACTTTGTGCCAAAAATTCACAAATCACTGACCCGACCTCCTGGACGTCCCATCATCGCCGGGATCGGGTCAGTGACTGAGCCCTTATCCGGTTATATCGATTGGCTCCTCAGACCGCTGCTAGCTAGCACCCCGACGTACCTAATGGACACAGGTGACTTTCTCCGGGCATTCGGGTCCCTTGAGTGGCAGAGAGGGTTTAACCTGGTGTCCTTGGACGTCGAAAGCTTATACACTAGAATCCCCCATGATTTAGGACTTTGGGCAATTAGCCAAGTCCTTAGCAGAAGCGATAAGGATGTGGCGTTCAAAAACTTCATCCATGAAGCATTGGAGCTCGTCCTTACTAATAATGTTTTTCAGTTTCATGGTCAGTGGTACCGCCAGGTACTAGGTACCGCAATGGGCACACCTGTCTCGTGCACATTTGCCAACCTGTACCTGGCGGTATTTGAAGAGACCTATATCTTCTCGGTGGATAACCCCTTCCTACGGCATATTCACTTGTTTTTAAGATACGTGGACGACGTTTTTCTGGTCTGGTCGGGGAGTGAGGCGTCCTGTAACGCGTTCGTGGATCACCTCAATGCACGTAACCGGATGAATATGAAGTTCACCATCAACTTTGGTGGTGGATCTCTCGATTTTCTGGACGTGCATGTTACTGTCAAAGAGGGAGTTGTACACACTAGTGGCTATCGTAAGCCCACGGCGACTAACTCGCTCCTCCACCAGACCAGTTTCCACCCGCCATCGGTCAAACGGGCTGTCCCGTACGGACAATTTGTCCGTTTATGTAGGATAAATGATACCGATGCGGGCTTTCATAGACAAGCCAGGGAACTTGGTGGTAGGCTTCTGGACAGGGGTTATCCATCGAGAAGCTTCTCAGCGGCCCTACACAGGGCTTCAAAAACTGGACCGTAACGCTTTACTCATGGAGAGGAAAAAGGATGCTACACCCTTGCGCTTCGCTTTTTCCTTTCAATACAGTCCTGCCGCAGATATAATCAGGCAGACGATCAACCAAAATTGGGACTTATTGAAGGGGGACCCCTCTCTCAGCAGCCTTGCCAATGAACGACCTCTGGTCACATTTAGAAGGTGCCCTACAATTA
This sequence comes from Bufo bufo, assembly GCF_905171765.1. NCBI lineage: Eukaryota > Metazoa > Chordata > Amphibia > Anura > Bufonidae > Bufo > Bufo bufo. The sequence continues at coordinate 107,038,445 of NC_053393.1, read as the reverse complement.
AGGACAAGCTGGTCAGTAGCGTATTGAATACGCCCCCAGATGTGACCTGGCTTAAGAAACCCAGAGGGAATTACAAATGTGGCCATTGCTCATTCTGCGCACTCAATGTCTGTAGTAAGGATTTACGGATTGGGGGAATAAAACACGTTGTACGTGATTTTATTAACTGCCGCACTTCTCATGTGGTGTATGTGGTTTTCTGCCCTTGTAAACGCTTTTACATAGGTAAAACGATTCGCCCCCTATTTGAACGCATCCGTGAACATGTCGATTCTATACGGTCGGGGAGAGGCAGCCCGCATCTTATTGACCATATCCGCACCGCCCACGATGCTCATCCACGTTGTCTATCCTTTGCGGGGGTGGAACATGTCCGACCTATCCCCAGGGGGGGTGATCGGCACAGCTTACTCCTGCAGAGGGAGGCAAGGTGGATTATGCGTACTGGAGCGATGGGAGCGGCAGGGTTAAATGATAAAAACCACATGTCCGTGTTTTTGTAAGCGGGATGCGTAAATCTTAGGGGGCGAATAGTTACACCCAGTTTCCCACACTCACACCATGTATGAACTTGCCTCCTATGCAATTCCTTTATAGGCTGTGGTATTAATAATCGCACATGATTGTGCACTGTTACAATTGGTCCCTTTTTTGCTATATGTATATGAGTTTGCCACTGTGCGCATATACTTAATAGGCATCGCTATATGAAATAGATCTCATGAATACCTTCCCCCAGTTTGTGTGTTTGTACCTGTCCATGCTGGTCCCATGTTTTTAAATCACGTCATAGATCCACGGGCGCACAGCTGCGGCTGATGGTGCCGGCCGCTCTGAGTCCGCCTCTATAAAGCGCAGGTCTGCGCAATGACATGCACAGCAGCCAGAAGAAGTGCGATCCTCCGCGCGAAACGGCCGTCGCCGCTTGCTACAGTGTGTCCGCCCCTGGATTCTACATGCACTACTTCTCTTGAAGCATTTGAATAAAGCAGCAACATTGAATCTCCTCCGGTGAGTTCCGCGATCTTCTTTATTACTTCTCTCCAGATTATGATTCATTAATCTAACCTCTACTTCGCTGAGCACCACGCTACGGAGCATCAACCACAGCAGCGGTTTCCTATTACTCATAAGGCTATTTCAGTTAAGGCAGTGCCGCCTAGCCTCACCTGCTCCATATGTATTATATTCAGGAAGAGGGATAATTTCATAAGGTTTCCAGCCAGTCATTCCCAAGTGACTCCGAGGGTGGGTTCCTGCACCCACAAACACCAGGTACACAATTGTCCAGCCAGGGCACAGTTCTGGAGGATGACGAGGTGGAGGATGAGGAGGAGGAGGAACCATGTTCACAGCAGGGTGGCACCCAGAATAGCTCATGGCCATCACTGGTGCGTGGCTGGGGGGATACAGAGGACACAGACGATACACCTCCCACAGAGGACAGTTTTTCGTTGCCTCTGGGCAGCCTGGCACACATGAGCGATTACAAGCTGCAGTGTCTCCGCAACGACCGCCAAGTTGCCCACATTGTAACTTGTGCTGATTACTGGGTGGCCACGCTGCTGGATCCCCGTTACAAGGACAACGTACTGTCCTTAATTCCGTCACTGGAGCGTGATCGTAAGATGCGCGAGTACAAGCGCACGCTGGTAGATGCGCTGCTGGTGGCATTCCCACCTGACAGCGGGGGCACAGTGGAAGCACAAGGCAAAGGCAGAGGAGGAGGAAGAGGTCGCCAACGCAGCTTTGGCACCACCAGCACCTCAGAAGGCAGGGTTAGCATGGCCGAAATGTGGAAAAGCTTTGTCAGCACGCCACAACAACCAGCACCACCAGCTGATATGGAACGTCTTAGCAGGAGGCAGCATTTCACCAGCATGGTGGAGCAGTATGGGTGCACACGCCTACACGTACTGACTGATGGGTCTTCCCCCTTCAACTTCTGGGTCTCCAAATTGGGCACATGGCCTGGGCTTGCCCTCTACACCTTGGAGGTGCTGGCCTGCCCTGCAGCCAGTGTATTGTCTGAACGTGTGTTTAGCACGGCAGGGGGTGTCATCACAGACAAGCGCAGCCGCCTGTCCACAGCCAATGTGGACAAGCTCACGTTCATCAAAATGAACCAGGCATGGATCCCTCAGGACTTGTCCGTACCTTGTGCAGAATAGACATGTATACTGGCACTAAGCAGCCATTGTTATACTGCAGCGCAATTGCTCATTGTTGTATTTTGGATATTTCACACTCTTTTGGAGTGTACCCTAATAAAATAAAATAAATACCGTATTTTTCGCTTTATAAGACGCACTGCCATTTTCCCCCCACTATTGGGGGGGAAAAAGTGCGTCTTATAAAGCGAACACTGCCATGTTTACTTTGCTGACGCTGATACATCGCAAGCCGCAATGTATCAGAGGGGTGGGAGGAGGGGACGGAGGCTGGCAACACTCGCGGCGGGGCCCGATGCAGTCACTGTACTGTAATACATCGGACCCCGCTCACGGTAATTATCACATGTAAAGTCTATAATCTTCAAGCAGTGTCTCTGCTTTAAACTAGGGCAATCCTCTGTAGTGCAACTCACTATGAAAGCGGCAGGCAGAACGGCAGCGTAACCTCGCGATTCTCACTCATTCATGGGAAGGAAGTGGAGGAGCATTAATGAGTGAGAATCGCGAGGTTACGCTGCCGCTCTGCCTGCCGCTTTCATAGTGAGTTGCACTACAGAGGATTGCCCTAGTTTAAAGCAGAGACACTGCTTGAAGATTATAGACTTTACATATGAAAACGGCTTCATTACACTCTGCTTTCTTCTATACCAGTACTCACTATGAAAGCAGCGGTCCTGCCGGCGCGTGACGTCACTCACTCGGTCATGCTCCTCCCACTTCATTAATGAAGCTGGCAGGAGCGTGACTGACTGAGTGAGTGACGTCACGTGCTGGCCGGACTGCTGCTTTTATAGTGAGTACTGGTATAGAAGAAAGCAGAGCCATTAAAAGATTTTACATATAAAGTCTACTGTGTGCCCTGTGGTGTAATGGGGGTCACTATTCACACAGGGACAATATACTGTGACACATGATACTGTGACCAGCATAAGATCATCTTATGCTGGTCACAGTATCATATGTGTCACAGTATATTGTCCCTGTGTGAATAGTGACCCCCATTACATAAGCTATATATGATGCTACATCCCCCGTAGTAGTGTGTCACCCAAAGGTCCCCCATAACAGTGCGTCACCCACAGGTCCCCCCATAACAGTGCGTCACCCACAGGTCCCCCATAACAGTGCGTCACCCACAGGTCCCCCCATAACAGTGCGTCACCCACAGGTCCCCCCATAACAGTGCGTCACCCACAGGTCCCCCCATAACAGTGCGTCACCCACAGGTCCCCCCATAACAGTGCGTCACCCACAGGTCCCCCCATAACAGTGCGTCATCCACAGACCACCATTAGTTCAAAACCCCTCCAAAAGCACACCATTAGTTCAAAACCCCTCCAAAAGCACACCTTTTGGTTCCAATTTTTTTTTTCTTATTTTCCTCCTCAAAAATCTAGGTGCGTCTTATCATCAGGTGCGTCTTATAAAGCGAAAAATACGGTAATTTAAACCAAAAAACAGTGTTGGCTACCTCGTCCTCCTCAAACTCCTACTCCATATGGACCTCCATCTCATAAATCAAGTTTATTTTAAAAAATTTGTACGTATTTTATTTTATGTCATTTCACTAATTTGTCTGTTACATATTCGGGTGAAATTCACCAATTTCTGGGTGTGATATACCCCTGCTCTACCTAGTAGACAGGTAACATTTCACTAATTTGTCTGTTACATATTCGGGTGTAATTCACCAATTTTTGGCTGTAATATACCCCTGCTATACCTAGTAGACAGGTAAAAAAAAATCATTAATTTGTCTGTTACATATTCGGGTGAAATTCACCAATTTTTGGCTGTGATAGACCCTGCTCTACCTAATAGACAGGTTAATAAATTTCACAAATTTTTCTGTTACATTCTTGGGTGACATTTTACAATTTTTGCCGTGAATAAACCCCTGCTCTGCAAAGGTGACAGGACCGAAATTTTAAAAATCATCTGTTCCATTGGTGGGTGACATTAACCCATTTTCTGGCGATGAAAAACCCCTACTCTGCATAGGTGACAGGGAATTAAATTCGTAAAGTTCGTCTTTAATTGGCCCTTTCATTCGATCCTTCTCTTTAATAACTTGTCCCACATTTCTGCTCCATCCCATAGCAGCCATTGACCTCCCTTGGATGAGGTCTCCCTTTCTCATGCTCCCTCTCCGGCGTGGAACCCTGATTCGCCGATAACCGTGATCAACATGGTAGGCTCAGAAAAGAACATCGAAAGTTGGTAGAGAAGATATCCAAATGGATCGTGGACGTCACAGGACCCGTGCGATCAGGCAGAAGTTATCTAGAGCAGGGCCTCTCCTGTCTAACGTTTCCAAATCCAAAATACCCCAGTGACATTCCCTATAATTTTTTATTAATCATTCCAATAACAGGGCATCTTAAGAGTCCTGTATTGTTATTTATTGTCACTACCTCCCCGAGTCGGAGAGTGTGTAATTGCTGCACCGCCCCCTCCTTTCCTTCAATTTCTTCTGCTTTAATAATTTGTCCCACATTTCTGCTCGATCACAATAAAATTTCATCATTAACCACCCTTGGATGTGGTCTCTCTTTCTCACGCTCCCTCTGCGGCGTGGAACCCTGATTCGCCGCTAACCGTGATCACATGGTAGGCGCAGAAAAGAACATCAAAAGTTGATAGAGCAGATATCCAATTGGATCGTGAACATCACGGGGACATGCAACATGGTGGGGCAGTATGTTTGCACACGCCTACACGTACTGACTGATGGGTTGCCCCCCTGCAATTTCTCGGGTTTCCAAATTGGGCACATGGCCTGAGCTTGCCCTTTACGCCTTGGAGGTGCTGGGCCTGCCCTGCAGCCAGTGTCTTGTCTGAACGTGTGTTTAGCACGACTGGAGGGGGTTAGCCTTAGGTTATATTTCCCAATGTTTTGGGGTGTACCCTAATTTAAAAAAGTAAAAATAAATTTAAAACCAAAAGCAGTGTAGGCTACCTCCTCCTCCACCGCCGCTTCCACCTACACCGCCACATCCACCGCCTCCTCAACCCCCTACTCATATGGACTTCGTTCTCCTAGATCAAGATTATTATTTTTATTTTTACATATTTTATGTTATTTAAAGTCATTTCCCTATCCACATTTGTTTGCAGAGCACTTAACATGCACTTAACCACATTTTGATGCCATTTGCAGCCCTCTAGCCCTTTCCATGACATTTTTTAGAGCCATTTAGTGCTCAAAAGTTCGAGTCCCCATTGACTTCAATGGGTTCGGGTTCGAATCAAGTTCGGCTCCCGAACTTGAACTTTTCTGTGAAGTTCGGCCGCCGAACCCCGTCGAACCTGAACATCCAGGTGTCCCGCTGAGACTCTGATGCCAGGAAAGGATCGAGGACCTCAGCCCATGGTCTCGAGGCAGCTTTTTCCTGGTGGCCACTTTCTCGTACATCGCCAGGTAGGTTTCGATGTCGTCTGTAGGTGTCATTTTAGGAATCTCTGCACGGACTGCTTTCCAGGCATCGTGGATGCTTGGGGTTGCTCCTGCTGTCTGCAAAGCCCTCACATGTTGTAGCAGCAACTGGTTGGTCTCTTGCTGCTGCTTATTAGCCTCCCGTTGGTGCAGGTTGGTCTCTCACTGCTGCAAATTAGCCTCCATGAGGGCCTTCACAACAGCCTCCATTTTGTCGTGGGGCACGGGTTTAAAATACACCTGGTTTGATGTACGACATACAACTGTGCCCAAAAAATGCTAACCCAAAAATATATTGCGTTCACGCCAGCCTCAATGCGCTTGGCCGCATCAACCACCAATTGTGGGATTCGCTCTGGTAGTCAGGACTAGCAGATGCAGTATACTGTAGAGGCAAAGTACACAGTTCTTGAATGAAACAGTGGTGTTTATTCACACATTGGTGTATAACAAAATGCATATAAGGTGTATCACAACACGCAGGAGGCTTGGTGTTTGTTCCAACACAAGGAAAGTCCAATAAACAATAAAAGTCACCTTTCTCCTGGGTATTAATTCACACCCTGTTAGCAGTTTAGCCTCATCAAGTCCATAGGCAGGCTGTTCACCTTTAGAGGGGTCTGAGTCCATGAGCCCGGCTCAAACCTCAAATCCCAGCACAGCTCTCAGTTCACAGCACACAGACTCCTGAGCTCCACTGTTAGAGGGAGGTAAATACACCACACCTGGCAGTGCTGGCTGGTTTTTATGCCTGGCAAAACCCGGCCTGGAACATGGGGAGTAGTCACCCACCAGGGACTTTGACGATTCCCCAGTAAGAGCCTTCCTCAGTGGCGTACCGCCCATAGAGGCAGACCACGCCATTGCTATGGGGCCCGCGGCACTGGGGGGCCCGAAGCACAGCAAAGGCCCCGCCCACACTATTTGGCCCCGCCCACTCATGTGGGGGCCTATACCGCTATGTGCGGCTGCTCTTATAAATATGAGCTATTGCTAACTTGCCTAACTATTCTTCCGCAATCGCGCACACCGCCCCTCCCCTTTGAGGCGCCCGAAGTTTGATCAGATCCTGACTGGCTGACCTCCTCCTGACCTGCTGATCCTGTCTGCTGGCGCTGCGGAATCAGACTCAGACAGGATCTACCCAGCCTGCAACCAGCCTTGCCAATCAGCACAAGGCAATTCAGTTGAAGCAGCTGCTGATTGGCCAGTGGCAGTGTGTGGAAGGGAGGCGGGGAGGAATTGGTTCGCCGGCCCGTCGGCCGTCTCGCCAGTGTGTTGTCCCTGGCTGGCCTGAAGAACCATCCGTCCAGTCCTGTCCTAACTGACTCCTTCCTGAGGCTTGCCGTGTCACTGCTGGCTCTGGCTGCCTGAGAGTTCGAGACGCCGCACAGAGAGAGAGAGCAGACTGACAGTCAGCTGCAGAGAGTCGACTCTAGGTATAATCGAGTTCGAGTCGATGTGTGTCTATTGTCTTCTTGATAATGTCAGAATCAGATTTGACCTGACACTCTGACAGGCCACTGCCAGGCAGCAAGAGAGAGGAGGGGTGGGGGGGGGAGGGAGGGGGGACAGCCAGGACAGGGTGGTGGGACATGCTTCAATCCCACTCCAGTGAGTCCTGTTGTCCTCTATGAGACCCAAAATGCCATGGGGGAGAAGTAGGAAGAAAGCACACTGTGTCCTGAGATTTTTTGGGGGGGCATTAGGGGTTGGGGGGGGGGGGGGCTCATAGAAGACAGTGTGCTTTTCCTCCTCCAAGGAGTTAAAGGGGTTTGGGGGTAAGGCCTCTTTCACACTTGCGTTGTCCGGGATCCGTCGTGCACTCCATTTGCCAGAAGTGCCCCCGCCGGATCCGTAACACCGCAAGTGTACTGAAAGCATTTGAAGACGGATCCGTCTTCAAAAATGCGTTCAGTGTTACTATGGCAGGCCAGGACGCTATTAAAGTCCTGGTTGCCGTAGTAGTAGTGGGGAGCGGGGGAGCAGTAATACTTACCATCCGTGCGGCTCCCGGGGCGCTCCAGAATGACGTCAGAGCGCCCCATGCGCATGGATGACGTGATCCATGCGACCGTCATCCATGCGCGTGGGGGGCGCCCTGACGTCACTCTGAAGCGCCCGGGGAGCCGCACGGACGGTAAGTATACTGCTCCCCCGCTCCCCGCTACACTTTACCATGGCAACAAGGACTTTAGCGTCCTGGCAGCCATGGTAACCATTCAGAAAAAGCTAAACTAACGTCCGGTAATGCGCCGAAACGACGTTTAGCTTAAGGCCAGATCCGGATTAATGCCTTTCAATGGGCATTAATTCCGGATCCGGCCTTGCGGCAAGTCTTCAGGATTTTTGACCGGAGCAAAAAGCGCAGCATGCTGCGGTATTTTCTCCGGCCAAAAAACGTTCCGGTCCGGAACTGAAGACATCCTGATGCATCCTGAACGGATTTCTCTCCATTCAGAATGCATTAGGATAAAACTGATCAGGATTCTTCCGGCATAGAGCCCCGACGACGGAACTCTATGCCGGAAGAAAAGAACGCAGGTGTGAAAGAGCCCTAAGAGAAGTGATGACAAAATGGTGCAGGTAGCAAGTTAGGTTAAGATGTGGGGGATGACTTACGTCCGGCTTTAGCACAGTGGACAGAGGCAGGAGGAGTGATATGTATGTGCTTCTGCCCTGCACTCGCTCAGTTGTGTGGCATACATATTGCGCCCTGTGTCCACTGTCCTGTGCCCACTCTGCTAAAGCCTGGCAAGTGACATGGCCCATCTGTGTCCACTGTCCTGTGCACATTCTGGCAAGCCTGGCAAGTGACACGCCCATTGTATGAAAATATTAAAAAATATTCCCCATATGGCAAACAGCAAAACAGAAAAAAAGTCCAAAAGGCGGATTAGCTGTTTTTGGTCACTTCCTTTTCCACAATAAATTAAATAAAAAGTGTTAAAAAAGTCATAAACACCCCAGAATGGTATCAATGGAAAGTTCAGATCGCCCCGCAAAATTTGAGCCCCCATATAGTTCCGTATACATAATTACAAAAAATTTCACAGAACAAATCCTTATTGGAAAATACATGCACATTTTATACGTTACTGCAACAAAGTTGGTTAATAATAAAATAAAAATGTTTATCCCCTCACAGTTTCTGTAGGTCATGTATAAATGTATTTAATGGGGGTGTGGCATGGGAGGAGCCAGGTCAGGAAGTAGGAGGGGCCATGGTGGGTAGTG